>NC_057723.1:61245690-61269607 GCF_004010195.1 Chiloscyllium plagiosum | reverse complement strand
GACTCAATACACAGTCTCCCATTACTGTCCTTGATCGGACCTACCCTCGTTCTCGTCATTCTCATGTTTCTCACATACGCATAAAAGGCCTTGGGGTTATCCTTGATCCTACCCACCAAAGATTTTTCATGCCCTCTCTTAGCTCTCCTAATCCCTTTCTTCAGTTCCCTCCTGGCTATCCTGTATCCCTCCAACGCTCTGTCTGAATCTTGTTTCCTCAGCCTTATGTTAGCCTCCTTCTTCCTCTTTACTAGACATTCAACCTCCCTCGTCAACCAAGGTTCCCTCACACGACCATCTCTTTCCTGCCTGACAGGTACATACATATCAAGGACATGTTGTATCTGTTCCTTGAAAAAGTTCCACATTTCAATGACATCCTTCCCTGACAGTCTATGCTTCCAACTTATGCTCCTCAGATCCTGTCTTGCAGCATCGTATTGTATCGTAGGTGGGTGAACTTGCAGCATGGGTTGGTACCTGGGATTTCGATGACATGGCCATCTCAGACACATGGGTAGAACAGGGACAGGAATGGTTATTGCAGGTTCCGGGATTTAGCTGTTTCAGTAAGAACAGAGAAGATGATAAAAGAAAGGGAGGTGTGGTAGAAAGAAGGAAAGTATTACGATCGCAGAAAGCACATTTGAGGACTTGTCTACTGAGATTATATGGGCTGAGATTAGCAACAGGAAAAGAGTGTTCGGAGTTTTCTGTAGGCCTCCAAATAGTTCCAGAGATGTAGAGGAAAGGATAGCAAAGATGATCCTCGATAGGAGCAGAAGTGAGGGTAGTTGTTATAGGGAACTTTAATTTTCGAAATATTGACTGGAAATTCTATAGTTGGAGTACTTTAGATGGGTCAGTTTTTGTTCATTGTGTGCAGGAGGGTTTTCTGACACAGTATGTTGACAAGCCAACAAGGGGTGAGGCCCCATTGGATTTGGAAATGGATAATGAACCCGGCCAGATGTTAGTTTGGAGGTAGGTGAGCACGTTGGTGATAGTGACCACAATTCGGTTATGTTTACTTCAGTGATGGCAAGGGATTGGTATATACCACAGGGCAAAAGTTATAGCTGGGGGAATGGCAATTATGATGCAATTAGGCAGAATTTAGGGTGCATAGGATGGGGAAGGAAACTGCAGGGGATGGACACAATACAAATGTAGAGCTTATTTAAGGACCAGCTACTGCGGGTCATTGATAAGTATGTACCGGTCAGGCAGGGAGGAAGTTGTCAATCGCGGGAACCATGGTTTACCAAGGAAGTTGAATCACTTGTCAAGAGGAAGAAGGCTTATGTTAGGATGAGATGTGATGGCTCGGTTAGGGCGCTTGAGATTTATAAGCTAGTCAGGAAAGACCTAAAGAGAGAACTAAGAAGAGCCAGGAGGGGACTGAGAAGATCAAGGTGGATAAGATCAAGGAAAACCCTAAGATTTTCTTTGATATATCAGGAATAAAAGAATGACTAGAGTAAGATTAGAGTCAATTAAGCACAGTAGTGGGAAGTTATGCGTGAAGGCAGAGGAGATGGGGAAGTGCTAAATGATATTTTTCATCATTATTCACACTATTAAAAGACAATGTGGTCAAGGAGAATACTGAGATACAAGGGACGAGACGAGATGGGATTGAGGTGCATAAGGAGGAGGTGTTAGCAATTCTAGCAAGTGTACAGATAGATAAGTCCCCAGGGTCGGATGGAATTTGTCCTAGGATTCTCTGGGAAGCCGGGGGGGAGATTGCTGAGCCTTTCATTTTGATCTTTATGTTATCATTGTCTACAGGAATAGTGCCAGAAGACTGGAGGATAGCAAATGTTGTTCCCTTGTTCAAGAAGGGGAGTAGAGACAACCCTGGAACCTATAGACCAGTGGACCTTACTTCGGTTGTGCGTAAAGTGTAGGAAAGGGTTGTAAGAGATAGGATGTATATTCATCTAGAGATGAATATGTTGATTAATGATAGTCAACGCGATTTTGTGAAGGGTAGCTCATGCCTCACAAACCTTACTGAGTTCTTTCAGAAGGTGACCAAACAGATGGATGAGCGTAAAGCGGTTAATATGGTATATATGGATTTTAGTAAGGCGTTTGATAAGGTTCCCCACTGTAGGTTATTTCACAAAATATAGAGGCATGGGATTGATGGTAAATTGGCATATTGGATCAGAAATTGGCAAGCTGAAAGATGGTGGTTGATGGGAAATATTTGTCCTGGAATTCAGTTACTAGCGGTGTACCGCAAGGATCGCTTTTGGGTCCACTGTTGTTTGTCATTTGTATAAGTGACCTGGATGAGTACATAGAAGTATTGGGTTAGTAGATTTATGGATGACATGAAGATCAGTAGAGTTGTAGATAGTTCAGAAGGGTGTTGTAGGTTACAGGGGACATAGATAAGCTGCAGAACTAGGCTGAGAGGTGGCAAATGGAGATTAATGCAGAAAAATGTGAGGTGATAACTTTGGAAGGAGTAACAGGAATGCAGAGTACTGGGCTCTTGGTAAGATTCTTGGTAGTGTAGATGAGCAGAGAGAGCTCAGTGTCCAGGTACATACATCCTTGAAAGTTGCCACCCAGGTTGATAAGGTTGTTAAGAAGACATACCGTGTGTGAGCTTTTATTGGTAGAGGGATTGAGTTTCAGAGCCATGAGATCATGCTGCAGCTGTACAAAACTCTGGTGTGGCCACACTTGGAGTATTGCATACAGTCTTGGTCACCACATTACAGGAAGGATTTGGAAGCTTTGGAAAGGGTTCAGAGTAGATTTACTAGGATTATGCATGGTACGGAGGGAAGAACTTATGAGGAAAGACTGAGAGACTTGAAGCTGTTTTCATTAGAGAGAAGAGGTTGAGAGGTGACTTAATTGAGATACTTAAGATAATCAGAAGGTTGGACAGTGAAAGCCTTTTTGCTCAGTTGGTAATGGCTAGCACGAGGAGACATAACTTTAAATTGAGGGGTGATAGACATAATACAGATTTCAGAGGTAGTTTTTTTACTCAGAGAGTAGTAGGGGCGTGGAACACCCTGCCTGCAACATTAGTAGACTTACCAACTTTAAGGGCATTTAAATGGCCATCTATGACCCCCTCTGCCTCCCGAATGATCCGAAGTTCATCCAACTCCAGCTCCAGTAGTAGGGGCGTGGAACACCCTGCCTGCAACATTAGTAGACTTACCAACTTTAAGGGCATTTAAATGGCCATTGGATTGGCATATGGATGAAAATGGAATAGTGTTGGTTGGATGGGCTTCAGATTGGTTCCGCAGATGAGTGCAACATCAAGGGCCGAAGGGCCTATACCGCACTGTAATGTTCTATGTTCAATGTTCTATGGGGTCTGGATTAGAGGGTATGAGCTATAAGAGAGTTTAGAAAAACTCTGGTTGTTTTATCCAGCTGTTTAAATAAAAAAAATACTTTCAATTTGCACTGTCCATGCTCGTCATAATCCTACACTCCTCTATCGAGATCTCCCTCAACACCTTCTGCAGCAAAGATTATACAACCCAAGCTTATTCAGCCTCTCTTCATAAGTGAAATTCTCCATCCTGGGTAACAGCACCCAGCTCTTATAATCTATGTTACCGTTGATCAAGACAAGCGTCCTGCATGCCCTCTTAACTGCCCTATTAACTCGCCTTGCCACATTCAATGCTCCACTCACACAAACAATGTTCTACCATCCCCTCCTGTTTCCTATTACTCAGCCAGTTTTGCCAAGTTACCATAGATCCCATTTTTTATCAGTTTCTCATGTAGGACCTCATCAAAGGACTTGCTGAAATCCATAAAAAACTACATCAACCTTACCCTCATCTCCTTTGAAAAGTCTACTAAATTTGTTAGGCATGAATTCCCCCTGACAAAGCCATGCTGACTGATCTTATCCTTGCTCTCGAAATAGAGATTAATTTTCTTCTTTTTTTTTACTAGTTTCTCTACTACTGTCATTACAATTATTGGTTTATAGTTCCTGGAACTCTTTCAATCACCGTTCTTGTAAATTAGAACCACATTAGCTGTCCTCCAGTACCTCCTCGTGGCCAGAGACTATTGAAAATTTAGGTCAGGGCACCAATAAGTTCCTCCCTTGTCTCCCCTGCAACCTCAAATACAACTTATCAGGATATGGGGTCCACTTTTAAATCTACGAAAACCTTCAATATCTCTTTGCTTCTTATAGCAATCTGCTCAAGAAATTCATAGTCCATTTTCATAATTTTGTACTTACATCCTCCTTCTCCCAAGTAACAACACACCTGAACATTTAAAACTCAATACACTTAACATCACCTGAATGGTGACATCAGGTCCAAATGATTATGTGGCAAAGTCAGTCCATGTGATTGAAATGGCACAACTGTGTCTGCAACCTTGTGAAAGCCACAAGCCTGTGTCCTTGATTCACCATTCTTCACTAAAGTTGATTTTGATAATGGATTGCTTCATGTGCTGCACATAGGTGAACTGGAACTGTTTTTCTACAGAGCTTATTTGTGTTGGAAAATACTGCACAGTTCCTGTCTGCAAGTGATAAGGTACCTTAGTAATTTTAAAGCAAGTGAGAGAACAGGCAAGGGCAGTGGAGCCATCTTAAAGTCCCTTATTCTACATTTGTGGGTTTGTGTTGTAATCCCTTTTGAACATGAGCCAGAAACAACTAGCGAGTGGTTATTGTTAGCTCACTGCTGCAGAGATCAAAGAATTCCATCTGCCTGGCAGTGAGACTGGATATTTTAAACACATCTTGAAGCAGGAGAGTGAGCAGTTACTATTGCTAAAATGTTTAGGCTTCCTCTATGATCGGCCTGTCTAGTTTGAATGGCAAGTTAATTGTCCAAGGCTCGGCTGCATAAATACTGTCTGTTCCAGCTCTGCAATTTGTAAATTGCAATGTCCGGTTACATTTAGACTTGGCTTCCACATTTTGAGACTTTATGGATGCTCATGAGAAAATATCAGTATGTCTCTTACAATCCTGAAGGTCTTAGACACTTTGTCACAATCTTTTCCTATTACATCAAAGCAACAAATGATGTGAATATGCCAGCATTCAGTGAGGTTTGCTCTATCTACAACTTCAAGTACATCAATAATATTGTAAATTCATCAAATGAAGTCACACCACTGTGTTTGAATAGTGTGTGGCAGAGATTATGGCCCAGATGTGTCAATAGCTGAGAAGCAAGTCATGATCCTGTCCCCAAAACTTAGCATGAAATCATGACATTGGTGAGGGAAAACTGAATTTGATGAAGCTGATATGGTGGAATTATTTGGATCTCATGCAGAGAAGCTGTCCAACAAGGACCTACACAGTTCAAAATTCAATGAGCTGAAGAAATAGATTGTAGTTAAATAGAACTCACTTACATTTTGTCAAAGAAACAAGCATTCAGAGTTTTCCAATTTATGGACAAAGTAATGGGATTATTCACAGATAATTATCAGAACAGAAAACACAGTGCTAGATTGAATAGAGGGATTATTG
Source organism: Chiloscyllium plagiosum (assembly GCF_004010195.1). Classification (NCBI taxonomy): domain Eukaryota; kingdom Metazoa; phylum Chordata; class Chondrichthyes; order Orectolobiformes; family Hemiscylliidae; genus Chiloscyllium; species Chiloscyllium plagiosum. The sequence goes on along the minus strand of NC_057723.1, from coordinate 61,264,095 downwards.
ATGCCATTAACTTTAATGTGGAGATCTATTAGAAAAAAGAAAACAGTACACAATTCTTGGGTTCATTGTTTCAAACCTGATGATGATTCTGGTTTTCGTCCCATTAGTTGCACACTGTTGCGTGAGCTGCATGAAGTCTCACATAGGAGGCTGATTAAGAAGGTTAGAGCACACGGAACTAAGGGAAGTTTGTTGAGATGAATCAGAAACAAGCTTAGTAATAGGATACAAAGGGTAGTGGTAGAATGCAGTTTGAGTGATGGAGGTGGTTTCCAGTAGTGTGCCACAAGAATCAGTATTAAGGCCCTTATTGTTGTGGTTCTATTCGCCGAGCTGGAAATTTTTGTTGCAAACGTTTCGTCCCCTGTCTAGGTGACATCCTCAGTGCTTGGGAGCCTCCTGTGAAGCGCTTCTGTGGTGTTTCCTCCGGCATTTATAGTGGCCTGTCCCTGCCGCTTCCGATTGTCAGTTTCAGTCGTTTCTTGGCTAGTTGATGTTCGTGGATGCGGACCGTTAGCTGTCTTCCTGTTTGTCCTATATAGTGTTTTGTGCAGTCCTTTGCATGGGATTTGCAAAGAACAGCCAGGGAATTCCTAGAAGCATGGCACTCATCCACAAACTCCATCAACAAACACATAGACCTGGACCCAAAATACCGGCCACTACAGCGGACAGCTGAAACTGACAACCGGAAGCGGCAGGGACAGGCCACTATAAATGCCGGAGGAAACACCACAGAAGCGCTTCACAGGAGGCTCCCAAGCACTGAGGATGTCACCTAGACAGGGGATGAAACGTTTGCAACAAAAACTTCCAGCTTGGCGAACAGATCCACAGCAACGAGCACCCGAGCTACAAATCTTCTCACAAACTTTGAGGCCCTTATTGTTTCCAATATACATAAATGATATAAATGAAAATATTAGGGGAATATTAAGCAAGTTTGCAGATGACACCACAATTTGGTCCATAGCGAAGAACATGGGTTAAAGGTTACAGGAAGATACAGATGGGTTGGCCAGATAAGCATAGCAGTGGCAGAGGGCATTAATTGAGCAGTCATACACATTGAACAAAACAACAAGATGAGAGATTGTTTAATGAATGGCAGGACACTGGATAGCATGGAGGAAAGGAGGGATGTTGAAGTCAGCAAAGCACATGAATAGGATAGTTAAGAAGACATGTGTGACATTTGTTTTTATTAGTCATTGAATACAGTACAAGAGCAAGGAGGTAATGTTGGAATTATGCAGCATTGGTTAGGCCACCAGCTGGATTACAGCATGCAATTCTGGTCCTCTCACTGCAGGAAGGAAGTAATAGCACTGGCGAGGGTACCAAGGAGGTTTACCATAATGTTGCATGAGATAGAGAAATTTAGCTATAAGGTGAGTCTAAGTAGGTTTGCATTGCTTTCATTAAATCAGCAAAGACAGAGGGAGGACATAATTGAGGTATATAATATTATGAGGGGTGCAGAAAGGTGAATAGGTAGCAGCTATTCTCCTTGATTGAGGGGTCAATTACGAGTGGGCATAGTTTTAGGATGGTGGAAAAAGATTCAGAGGGGGTTTGAGAAAAAAAAATCTTTTCACTCAGTGTGTGGTGGGAATCTGGAATGTACTACCTGTGAAGATAATGGAAGTTGGTAAACTTACAACCTTCAAAAAATATTTGGATAAGCACTTGAAATATCATAACCTTCAAGGATTAGGGACAGGTGCAGAAAATTGGGATTAGCGCACCTTTAATGGTGGTTGCATTGGTGCAGACTCGATGGACTGAAGGGTCTTTTCTAAGCTGTATGACTCTATGACTATGACACTAAAGTCATGGTATAGTTGAATTTGCAGATAGCACAGAAGTGGGTAGAAAAGTGAAGAACACATAAGGAGGTTGAGTCAGTGGCCAAAAATTTGGTTGATGGAGTATAATGTGAGAAAATATGAAATTGTTTACTTTGACAGAAAGAATTTGGCAGAGTGATACCTAAGCAGTAAATAACTGCAGAACTCTATGCTGCTAGAACTAGTTGTTGCAACAAGTTGCAAAAGATCAGTATGCAGGCAGAGCAAGAAATTAAGAAAGATAATGGAATATTACACTTCATTATGAGAGAAATTGAATATTAAAATAAGTTTGTTATGCTTCACCTGTATAGTAAAATGAGGAGACTTCATTTCAAACACTATCTGCATTTTTGGTCACCTTATTTAATAAATGATGTAAATGCATCAAAGGCAGTTCAGAGGAGACTTATTTAATTAATAGTTGAAATGAGTGACTGGATCTATGTGGAAAGATTGGACAGACTGGGCTTGTTTCCATTGGATTTAGAAGAATGAGGGTGACTTGATTAATCTATAAGATCCTGAATGGTCCAGACATGGCACATATGGAAATAATGTAGCCTTTGTCAGAGAGTCCAGAAGGGGATACAATTTTAAAATTAGGGTAACTACTTAGGACAGAGACAAGTAAATTATTTTCTTTCAGAGGTTTGTGAAACTTTGGAACTTTCTGCCTCAAGAGGCCATTGTGACAAAATCATTGAATATATTTAAATTGGATGTGGCTAGATTTTTGTTAGGGAAGGGTGTTAGAGGTTATCAGGAGGAGATGGATGTGTGACGTCCAATCACAAGCAGATCAAATAAATGGCTGAACTTAACATTGGCACTTTGACATCCTTGATCATTTTAGAATATGTACACATTTGCTTCCAGTGGGAAATTAAGTAAAATTATGCATCAGTATAAGATAAACAAAACAGAAGTCCAAGAGGAGGTTAATATACAATATGTACACTCCTGCCCGAAACGTCGATTTACCTGCTCCTTGGATGGCTGCCTGACTTGCTGTGCTTTTCCAGCACCACTCTAATCTTGACTCTAATCTCCAGCATCGCCAGTCTTCACTTTCACCTGATATACAATATAGTCAGCAATTTAGTTCTGAAAATTTCAGAGCTGAGCAGGAATAAAGAATACTGATAGGAAGAGAGAATTGATGATTTGTGGCCTAAGAATTCAAGACCGACACTTAAGAGCTAAGAAGAGAGGGAGGTTGATCCAGGTCAAGGAGGTTGAGGAAGCGTCGATAGTTGACTGGAGGCAGTTTGTGCTCATTGGAGATAACATATCAACCATGATTCTGTTTTTGACTCAATCATCCTCAGCTTTTTTTCTTAGTACTAGATCAAAATTCTTTTTACATTAGCTTTTTCAGGAAAAAGTTGAAAAAGCTATTTAATAACTAGAAATCATCAAAGCCCTTGGGGTAGATGGTATTCCTTCAGAAATGCTGAAATACAGTGAATGTACACATCTGTCACTGTTATGATCAAAAATAAGACTGCCAAATTATGCCATTTTCTGATTAGGGGATAGTCACTTTTCTTTGTTTAATGTAGACAGTGTTTGATATTATTCCTAAGAGAATAAAGCCATAAGATTTTACAGTTTTGAAAATAAAAGGTAAACTTTACTGCACAAAGTTGGGTAATATATATGAACAGTTACTCTAACATTCAGGATTAACAAGAGGCAAACATGAGTTAAAAGACAAACCTGTGGTTGGCTACCCTATATTCAAAACTTTAAATAGCCAACATGTACAAGATATCTCACAGTTGTCAAAGACAAAGTGGAGGTCACCAATTCTCATTAAAACCCTGCCTCTTTTGCAAGGGATTAAAATTATTCATTTTAAATTATTGGGTTTCAGAACTAACTCAAAACCTCTCCAATTCAGGCTGCCTCAACAAATGCTCACATCTTGAAATATCAATCTCTTTTCCTGAGATCAAGTTCCTAAGGAGTCCTGAGACTGCTCTCACTATCAAAGAGCCAGCTCATTTTCAGCTTTTATCAAACAGTTAGCTTCAACAAGTTGCTGCTGATTTTCTCAAGCTTAGATTTTCTCGGCTGTAAGCAAGTATCAATTGCTCTCAAGGATTCTATATTCCTAATTTCTTGGAGTCTGCTGTCTCCAAATCATAGGCAAAGATTGGTCTTCCATTTAATGTGTAGAAAACCAAGAGCCTGTTCTGACCATCTCACATCAAAACATCTCTTCTCAACGTCCCAAGATCAGTGGTGAGATTCAAGAAATATGGATCATTTTTGATATATTGGGAGCCTCCTCTAAACAAAGGCAGATACAAGATACAACACAATTCTTCATCATGTCCAAAGTACCAACGCAGAATTTGGCCAACTGATGCCAAACAGCAGCTAAGAACTAGTATCTAAAGCCTGAGACTAGATGCCTGGTTTACTTGATAACTGTGATCCTCATGTTCCCACAAGCTTCAGAGTCTTGACCAACCTACTGCAGATATCTCAAAATCACTGAGTAAATATCATCAGTAGTGCTTTTGCAAAATCTTCCAAATTCAATGGCAAGAAAGGCAATTTAGTAGCTGTACTTACAAATCAACATGCCCAACATTAGGGCATTACTCACTCAAAATAATCTCTGTCAGGAGAGATATGCCATTTGTGTACCTGACAACAGACTCCTATAGCAACTGTTCCATTCAGGACTTGGTCACAGCAGGAGATTCAAGGAGTATAGTGAAAATGTCTGAAGAATGTCTTTGATGCATCCTTGTAGAGGTCAAACATATCACTTGACTCATGGGAGACCCTCACTTGCACCAAAATGAAGAAGATTCATTCAGGAAGGCAGCAAACACATTGAGAGTCTAAGTCTGGAAAGTGTAGAATAAAAATATAGGCATTGGAGAGCGCCAACAAAACTATAAGCAACAAGGGAGGCAATGGCCTCATGGTATTATCACTAAACTATTAAATCAGAAACTCAGCTAATGCTCTCTGGACTTAAGTTTGAATCCACCATAGCAGATGGTAGAACTTGAATTCAATAAAATATATCTGGAATTGAGGATCTACTGATGAAAGCATTTTTAATTATTGGAAAAACATCCCAATTGATTCACTGATGTCCTTCAGGGAAGAAAATCTGCCTTCCTCATCTGGACTGACCTACATGTGACTACAGACCCATAGCAAGGTAATTGACTGTCAACTATCCTCTGAAATGGCCTAGCAAGCCACACAGTTGCATCAATCACTACAAAGTTCCAACGAAGGCATAAAATCAGACGGAAAATCCCTTATTGATCTTGACACCAGAAAAGACAACAGCAGAAACAGCCCTCTGATCCCTGCAAAGTTCTCCTCCTTATTAACATCTGGAGGCTAGTGCCAAAATTGAGAGTGCTATCTCACAGACTAGTTAAGCAACAGTGTGACATAGTCATACATATGGAAGCATATGAGATAGATAATGTCTCAGACACCGGCATTACTGTCCCTGGGTATGTCCTGTCCCAGTGGCAGAACGGGCAGAGTTGGTGGCACATTGTTATACACTGGGAGTTGCTCTCAGAGTTCTCAGCAATAACTTTGGACTATATGAATGCTCATGGCTTCAGATTAAACATAGACAAGGAATCCTCTTGCTGATCACCATGTACCGTCCTCCATCGGCTGACGAATCAGTAATCCTCCATGTTGAACAACTCTTGGAAGATGCACTGAGGGTAGCAAGGGTAAAGAATGTACTCTCAGTGGGGAATTCAATTTCTACCATCAAGACTGTCTTAGCAGTGTTGCCATTTTCTGTGAGACAACTGTATATACGTAGACAAATGCACAGTGAAGTCACTTAGAGCTCTATAAAACTCAATTAATTTATTAAATATTCAAATGAATAAAACACGCTTTCAATTACTAGAATATATCCCAAACACCATCTTTCACTATCCTGGGTTCTGGAACTAACCCCAAACATTATTAACCAGGGATGTTAGCAGCTGGCCAGACTGGAACTCTTCTCAATGAATTCACCACACCACCTGACTTAGGGTACCTCTTTGCCGTAGTGTATCTCTGAAATCCTGCTGAAAAATCAGGGGGCTTACTGGGCTGCCTGATAAATATGTCTCTGGGACAAGCGTATGTCTTATTTGGAATTATCTGTGCATGCAACCAATCCTGAATGTTATGTTATTATTTGGTTAGAGAAGCAATTACTGATTTCTTGAATTGTAACTCTCAGCAGAGCTAAGTGACTCAGTGTAATTCCACTCACATAACAGCCCATTATAAAGCATCTTATCAGTTCCTGTATCTTCAGCCTTAGCCAACATCTCCCCACTTTTGATCCAAAGATTTATCTGAGGATCATCCCAACTGGGTTTGCTACTTCCTCCAGGATCACCTCCAGACAATGGTGAGCATTATCTCCTTACAGCAATATATTCTTAGCAAAGCATTACTTAAGTTATGTTATTTGAAATGCCACTTAGATCATTGTACTTAAAACAACAACATGAACATAAATGTAATAAGGATTACAAATCAGATTACAATATCTTATACATTTTCCTTTTCTTCCACAGCAAATATAATGTTATATGCTTTCCACATCTTACAAGATACACATAATATCACCACAAATGACAATGAATGAACACAAAGAAATACTATGAACTGACTGTGTCCAGATTATTCCAAATCCATAGTAAGCAACCACAACAAACCCTCTTCCATATAAACTATCTTTTGATATGTGAGGCTACTCTCTGTTGTCAGTCCCTTCCATTTCTTAACTTTCCATTTTAACAAACAAAATAAGAATATTAAAACAACAAGTCTAACAAATTGCAGTACAACAATCATACAAGACACAATCCTGATCCACAGCTAACCTGAGTGTTCAGTGCCCAATTCCAAATTTACTCCAGAAATGTGGAGCCTGCAAGTCTTGTAGAGCCATTTATGGATAATATCCTTTGCCTCAAGACTGATCCTCACCCAGTCTGCAATGGTGTGGAATAGATTGAATTTTAGTAGCTATAACCCACCATAAATCTTCATTGGTATCATCTGGGTGAATGGATAGAGTTATGTGCAGTTTCGCATCAGGTTCTGGCTTAAACAGAATTTGGTGGCTAATAGTTAAGTCAGAAGAGATATTGTAATTGGTTACATTCTGTCTGTCTAAAGTACCCCATGTTTGTCCTTTTTGGTACCCTGACGACACATTTGGTGTCTCCTAAGACTTACTTAAGAAAAGCCTGGTTCTTCACCAGAGGGACAGACAATGAACAAATCTCATAAGAGGCAAATCCAAACTGAGTTAGCCCTTCTTTGATCATTTCTTCCAAACATGCCCAGTGTTTTCCTCCTTGTTGGCACTGGGACAAATCCACCTCCCTTTTGAATCCTTCTAGAACAATTGCATATCCAAGTCCCTTCACTATATTGAAACGCATTATGGACTCGCATTAGCGTGTGTCAAATTGTCCCCATGTTTGGTGTATGAAGCACCTCACCAATATAATGATTAGATTTTCTACAGTGTGGAAACAGGCCCTTCAGCCCAACAAGTCCACACTGACCTTCCGAAGAGTAACCCACCCAGACCCATTTCCCTCTGACTAATGCAGCTAACACTATGAGCAATTTAGCATGGTCAAATCACCTGGCCTGCACATCTTTGGACTGTGGGAGGAAACTGGAGCACCTGGAGGAAACCCACCAGACTTGGGGAGAATGTGCAAACTCCACATAGACAGTCGCCTGAGGCTGGAATCAAACCTGGGTCCCTGAAGCTGTGAGGCAGCAGTGCTAACCACTGGCCCACCGTGCCACCCCTATCAAACAAAAATATTCAGTTCAAGAATGCTGACATTTATTCTCATCACAGGTGTTCAAGACCTGGTTGGTGACAGTGAGACTTCTGAGTTGACATAGAGTGTTTTCCCCTCCACCCATGTCTTCAGTTGCTCAACTGGCACCTAATGCAGTACTCTATGAGCATCTAATTGCAACATATTTGTGCTAAACATAGGCAGGAGCCAGCTGGTATATGTTGAACAAAATATTGCTTTATTACTGCAGGTGGCCACACGGGCCATTCTGTCTATAATCTGGCTGGTAATATCTTGAAGCGGTCTCAACATTTTGATGGTACTCAGGGCTACCTGTACGGACTGCTGCCTACTCCTACCTGCCTTTTCTTGATGCTGGTATTCCTGGCCTACTATTATCCTCATCTTTTCCTGGAGGGCACTTAGCTGATCATCCAATTCTGCTGTGTTGAGGGTGTTAACAGTGGCTAGGCCTGATGCATAGCCTTCTTCTGCTAACTTTAGCTAACCTCTCCTCCTTCTTTCCATTCTGATGTAAATTCACTATGACTAGGTTGTCTCCAGAGTAGGTGGTCAAACCTTTACTAGGTTGCGCTATTGCACCAGGATGGCACCTGTGTGTCCATCTATTTAAACATTATCTTTGTATGCCTATATCCTGTAACTAGAGTAACTATCTCTTTCATTTCTTCTAAATCTAACCCTACTTCCCCTGCATCTCTCTGAGATTCACTACACTGGGGCTCTGAGGTGGTTCTGGGGGTCATAATGGTGGTAGTTAGTGGGCCACCTCTGTACAGTATGAAAGGTCCCACCCACAACAGCTATCCAAATTGTCCCCATCTGCTCTGGGTACATTTGGGTTTGTGGTAGGTTTGGGTTTACACTCTAATCCACACGACCAAGCTGTCAAATATTTTAAAATAAACCCCTGGGCTTAAGTTTGCCTCAGACCACGTAAAAATAATTACTTTCACTTTGCCTGGCACAGCCATTACCTGAAGCAAGGGTTGGATCACAAAACACATTAAAAAGACCCATATCTCATCCAAATATGCAATTGTTACTGTGACATTTGTTCGAATACTTAAGGTTTTGAGCTCACACTTAATCATTGCCAGACCCTTCCATCCATAATACAAATCCGTTAGCTATACATCCCAAGATCACATAGTTGCACCAATCATAATTCCAAGAAAGACAACAATGACCATCAATTCACCCATGTTTGTCTCTTCCTCAATTTTATCATGTTGTCTTACTTTCCTGTGAAACAAGCATAGCTTCTACTCTTATTTACAGCTTATTCCACAACTTTTATTCATAATGCTAATTGCCTCAGCCTTTCAACCAATTCATGTGCACCAAGGGCTGGTTCCTGCCTTTCATCCCTTTCTCCCATCCATTTTGGTTGAAGGGTGGATGTTTGATTTGATTTATTATTGTCACATATACAGCAAAAATGTTTGTCTTTGTGTGCAGTACAGGCAAATCACAACATACAAGGATATACAGATCACTGGGTGATTGAATAGAGCAAGGCATCCAAAGTTCCAGCTGCACAGGAATTGTACAAAAGGTGTACAAAATGAATATTAAATTTGAAATTTGAGAGATCCATTCAGCAGTTTAATGACATTAGGGAAGAAGCTGTTTTTGAACCTGTTGGTATGTGTGTTCAAGCTTATGTATCTTCTGCCTGACAGAAGAGGTTGGAAGAGATTATAACTGGGGTGGGAGGGATCCTTGATGATGTTGGCTGCCTTTCTGCAGCAACAAGAAATGCAGGCGGAGTCAATGGATGGGAGGTTGGCTTACATGATGGTCTGGGCTATATTCACAACTTTCCGTAGTTTCTTACGGTCCTGGGCAGAGCAGTTGCTATATCAAGTCATGATGCATCCAAATGGAATATTTTCTAAGGTGCATCTTGGTGAGATCCTTATGGGCATACCAAATTTCTTTAGCCTCCTCAGGAAGAAGAGGTGTTGTTGTGCCTTCTTAACTATCACATCTGTTGGGTGGTCCAGAACAGATTTTTGGTGATTGTCACTCCTAGGAGCTGGCCGCTCTCGACCCTATCTACCTCAGCTCCAATGACATAAATAGGGGGCGAGTCCTCTGCTTTTCTTCCCAAAGTTAATGATCAGCTCTTTAGGCTTGCTGACATTGAGAGAGAGAGATTGTTATCTTTACACCGTGACACCAAACATTGTATCTCCTTCCTAGATTCTGTCTTGTCACCGACTTACAATGGTCATGATCTAATAGATAGAGTTTGGATGAAATTTGGCCACACAGTCATGCATGTGCAGGGAGTACAGTAGAGGGCTGAGTGTGCATCCTTGTGGGATACCAGTGTTGAGGATTGTCGTGGAGTAAGTATTATTGCTTATCTTCACTGATTGCAGTGCATGGATCAGGAAGTTTGGGATCCAGTTGCAGAAGGTGGAGCAGAGACCGAAGTCATGGAGTTTGGAGAGTAGTTGGATTGGGTTTGTAGTGTTGAAGATGGAGTTATAGTCAATAAGTAGAAGCCTGACATAGCTATCCTTATTATCCAGATGCTTAGGGCTAGGAAAATGGTGTCTGCTATGTTCCTGCTATGCCAGTAGGAAAAGTGTAAGTGATAGAGGCAGGCTAGAAGGCTGGAGTTGATATGAGCCATGACTAACTTCTCGAAGGACTTCATTATTATGGATGTCAGAGCCACCGGGCGGTAGTCATTGAGACCTGATGCATATATCTACTTTGATACCGGGATAATGGTGGCCTTTTTGAAGCAGATGGGGACTTCAGATTGCAGCAAGAAGAGGTCAGAAATGTCAACAAATACAGAGGACCCTTGATTATCTGGCACTCGATTACCTGAATATCAGATTATCCGGCAAGATTGCAAAGTCCCGATGCTTGGCTAACCTATGTTACCCGGGATTCGATTATCCGGAATTCAATTAACCAAATGAAATACTGCCTGCCGATCTCCTTCAGATAATCAAGGTTCTTCTGTCTCCTGTCAGTTGGTCTGTAAAGGATCTGAATGCATAGCTGGTGACTCCATCTGGGTCAGGCACTTTCCTTGAGTTCACTCTCAAGAAGGCCGATCTGACATCTGCAGTAGTGACTGAGGGAATAAGTGCATTTAGCGATGTTGGAGTAGGTGACAGTGTTCCACTGGCATTCTACTAAAACTGAGCATAAAAAGCACTGATGGCATCAGGGCGGGCGTGTCTTTGACCGCTATTCTGTTCTGCTTTACTTTGTATCCAGTTATGTCGTGTAGGCTTTGCCACAGGCTGCAAGTGTCCATGTGGTTAGTTTGGGTGTCTTAGTCCAGTATTGCCTCTTGACATCTCTAGTAGCCTTGCAGAGGTTATATCTGTATTTCCTGTAAAGGTCTGGGTCATCTGACTCGAATATTGCCTGACTGGTCTTCAGTAGACAGTGAATGTCCCACTTTATCTATAGTTTCTGGTTGGGGAGCGTACAGATAGACTTGTTTGGCACACTGGCTCATGAAGTCTGTGATGCTTGTGGCACACATAACAAGGTTGGCCAATGAATTTGTGAATATGGATCAGTCCACCAATTCCAAGCAGCCCCACAGAAGCTCTTCCGCTGCCTCAGATCAATACTGTATTAGTTTCTGTACTGGTCTTCATGATTCAACTTCTGCTTGTAAACTGGGAGGAGGAACACAGCATGACGATCTGATTTTCCAAAGTGCGGATGAGATCTGGAGCAATAGGCATCCTCAATGGTTGTGTAACAATGGTCAAGGATGTTCGGCTGCATGGTAAGAATGGAGACATGTTGATGGTATTTGGTAGCATCCTCTTGAGATTTGCCTGGTTGAATCCAGCAGTTACGATGACTAAAGTCTCAGGGAAGTTCATCTCAAGTGCGTTTGTGACAGTGTGAATTTCATCGAGAGTTTCTTCACATCTGCCTGAGGTGTTATGTAGACTGCTGCCAGGATGGCAGATGTGAACTTGCATGGCGGGTAGTAGGAGTGGCATTTCACTCATAGATATTCTAAGGTTAGGGAGCATTAACTCACCAAGGTCGCTGTATCTGAGCACCAGGAGATCTTGATTAGGAGGCAGACTCCAATGCCCATTGTTTTACCCAAAGATGCTGAGCAGTCTATTCAGGGAACTGAGAAACTTTACGTTGTAAGGCACAGTCAGGCATAACAGGAGTAGCCATGTTTTTTTTAAAACAGAGCACACAGCAGTCTCTCAGTTCTCTCTGAAAGATAAGTCTAGTTCTAAGTTCATCCATTTTGATTTCAGTAGCTTCAATATTTGCCAGGAGTATGCTGGGGAAGGTGACTTGAAACTGTGTTGTTTCAGTTTCACCTGCAGGCCAGCGTTTTTCCACATTTTGTGATAGGTTTCCTGCTTCTGGACAATCACAGGCATCAGTGGTGCAAGCCTGCTGCTCTGGAAGATAAATGAATCAAATCAGGTCGGGTTGGGTAACCCCAGGATTGAGTCACCTCAGTGTCAGATCTCAGGTATGGGCTGGTCGGGCCATCTCAGGGTTGCGTTTTTGGAGGGGGTCAGAGAACGGGTCTATACTGATCAGTTCTCATTGGAGTCTGGTCACTATAGGGACTGGTTATTTTCCAATTTGGGTCGGGTCTCCATGGGGTCAGGTCACTGCAGGGTCAGAGTTGGCCTTGGTTCTGGAATTCCTTGTGGTCAGGAAGGTTGGGCCTACGGGAAGCTGGTGGGTTTACTCTGGGCCTGTGAATCCACATCAGTGAGACTTAGGCCTGGACATTTGTAAGATTTTCAGACCTGTAAGTAGATTTGAAAGAACTTTGTTAGTAATTTTTACTGACTTAGAATTGAGGTTTAAACATGCAGAACAATGGTAAGAAATGTGAGAATACTATTTGCTGTAGAGAGCTCACAAAATGTCATGTAATGTCAGCGCAATCTTGAACCATCTTGACGTTTCATCCCTTGTGTTCCCCTTTCTCTTTATCTTTCATTTTTGTTTTCATTGGTGAGCCTGAGAAGTCCATCTGATCCTTAGGGGGTTAGGGCCCTGTCGGATTTTGCTCAGGTTGAACTGATCTGTGTTTCAAAACCAGTACCACGCTAAGTTTCCTAATTCTGGGGCATCACATTCTCCCATCATTATGTGAATGTGATAATAATTATCCTGCTCCCACCTCCAAATGGTCTGAGCTGCGTGATATAATACTAGCCATTCTTGTCAGCAGCTATTTGCACTTTGTATATTGATGAACTTGCACTGTTTACCACCTTATGTGGTCCTGCAAATCTAGAGGCTGGAAAGGATGCTGTTTAATGTACAGATAGCTTTACTCTTTGCCCCACCTACAGCTCCACTGGTGTGCCCTACTTTATCATTTCTTCCCTCCCATATTGTTTGCAGCCATGTGATTTGTTTATTTTACACTCTCAACCAGCTGTGTATCCACATATCTTTCATTATTCCATCTACTTCTGACTTGGATAGATCTAATCCTAACAGGCTATGTATTCCTCTCCCTGTTGTCAACCTGTAGAGTAAATCCTGTAGAGAAAGCTCCAGTGCTTATTATTATCATTAGGACATAAGGAAGCACCATTTTGGCCAGGATATTTTGCAAAGTTCAATTCATTCTTTTAATTATCCCATTAGGTTAGGCCCTATAGGATATTTGAAACCTTTCTTTTATCCCTAGAAGTGTCATGACACTCTGCATCACCTGGGCCATAAAACTTATCCCTTGATCTGATTCAATACTCCTTTGCAAACCCCAACAATAAAAAAAACTTTTCTAACAGATCTTTTGCCATGATTTTAGTGGTATCAGTTCCAGTGGGAAACGCCTCTACCCATTTGGTGGAGGTATCTATTATCACCAGGATATACTTATAGTTGGGGATAGGGAACTCATAAAATCAATTTGTCTAAAATTCTTGGAATAGGAAAATGCAATCAGTCTAAATTCTGTGTTAAGTTCACATGCCGTTGCTGCATTTAGATTTTGGAGTGTATGAGTGACAGCCTAATGGTTTCCCTATCAGCAAAAAATAAATCTGTCAGGAATTAAGATGGAATTTCTCACGTCACTCTCACGCTCCACCATTGTTAAAAATCCACATTTGCTTTCTACTTACACAAAATACAGCCCCTTATTTCTGTCACTACAATGTGCTTCCAGACCTACTGAGAATATCCAGCATTTTCTGCATATGTATTAATAGTTATCAGTTCATCCGCAAACAAAAAGATGAATTTTTATACACATCCCCTGTTAGGACATATCTTAAAAAAGTGAGCAGCAAGGTAAAGAGCTTTTGGCAATAAATATAGTGATTAGTGTGTAAGACAAACAACAGCATTATTTATTTATTAGACATTATATCACACTACTGTCCACTTATGTGACTATTTCCACTTGTTTATTCCCATTTTGTAATGAACTTAAGTATGAATATTGTGTCAATGAATCTGGATGGTAGGGCAAACGTATAATTGAGGATTAGACAGGAACCACACTTATTTATTCCTAAGCTTTGAGGTATGAAAGATTTTAGATAGATGAACTAGGATTGTTACTCCCAGTGGGTACAGTGTTAAGGCATTTCATCTTCGATTACACTGCAGTCACATAATGGGCAGGTCAGTGCTGACAACGATTACTACATTGGAAGCAGGGACTTTTTTATACCTTCATTTTCTCAAGTTACTCGAGCAAATAATAATAATGTTTCATTAATATTGAGAAGAAAACATGAAGGCAATTTTATCAAAGGGGATTTTTTGTTCTGGTAGGTCTTGCAATTTTTATTTATGTGATCTTTTGAATTAGTCAAACGCAATTGCCATTATTCCAATTGCATAGAACAGTAGAAATGAATATTCTTTAAGTTACTTTCTTATGCATCATAAATTGAAATGGTTAAATTTACATTATTTAAATATCTTTGGTTAGTTTCTTGGTTTTTATCTTGCTTGAAATATTTATTTTGAATTAAAGACTTTATCATTCACAGGAACTGAGAATTTTTAAAATCTGAAATATTACTTTTTGCTTATTTATTTCTGTTTAATTTGAAGACTTGAAAACATGGCATTGTCTGTTGTACTGGGAGATCTGATCCTAACTTATTAATTATTGGCACTGATGTCTGAAGATGAGATGTCAATCTGGTGAAGCCATCGAATAGGGCGACTTTTATACCGAACAGCATAAGCAGTAAGCGATAGACAAAACGAAGTGATCCCACAACCAACAGATTAGATTTAAGGTCTGCAGTCCAGCAACATCCAGTCATGATTGGTGGTGTTCGATTAAACAACTCATTGGAGGATGAAGCTCTACAAATATCCCCATCATCAATGATGGAATAAACCAGCATATCAGTGCAAAAGATAAAGCTGAAGCTTTAACAGCAATCTTCAGCCAAAAATATGGGTTAATAATAACCCATTATTAACATCCTGTGGGTTATCATTGACCAGAAACTCAAATGGACTCACCACATAAACACAGTGGCTACAAGAGCAGGTCAGAGGCTAAGAATATTGCGGTAGGTAGCTCACCTTCTGACTCCCCAAAGCCTGTCTGCCATCTATAAAGCACTTGTTGGGAGTGTGATGGAATACTCCCCAGTTGCCTGGATAAATACAGTTCAAACAAAACTCAAGAAGCTTGATACCATCCAGGACAAAGCATCCTGATTGATTGGCATTACATCCACAAGTATACACTTCCTCCATCATCAACGATCAGTCGCAGAATTATGCATTATTTGTGATTTTTGAGGAGATTTGTAGCTCAGGTTGAGGTTTAGGTTGTAACTTTGCTGGCTGAGCTGGCAGGTTTGTTTTCAGATGTTTCGTCACCATGCTAGGTAGCATCATCGGAGAACCTCCGATAAAGTGCTGGTGTTCTGTTCCTCTTCTGATTTATGTGTCTTGGTCTCTTAAGGTGGGTGATATCATTTCTGGTTATTTTTCTCAGAAGTTGGTAAATGGGGTCCATATCGATGTGTTCATTGATGGGGTTTCAGCTTGAATGCCAGGCCTCTAGCAATTCTCGTGCTTGTCAGTGTTTAGCCTGTCCTAGGATGGAGGTGTTGTCCCAATCGAAGTAGAAGACTCATGCTATTGCATCCACTCCACTCAAGAATTCATGAACATCATCGAAGATACCAACATGGAAGAGGATGAAATACTGGTCTCCTTTGACATAACAGCCCTATTCATATCAAATAACATTAGCCTGGCCAAAAACATCACTGACCGCCCTATTGGACAAACCAAGGACACAAACACCAGACAGCACTAACTTCATTAGCAAGGACAGAATCCTTAAGCTAGTAGACCTGTGCCTCACTACCCACTTCACCGTCAATGACAAGACTTACAAACAAATCAATGGAACACCATTGGGATCACCAATATCAGGTTTCTTAGCAGAAGCAATAATGCAGAGACTCGAATGAACACTCCTCCCCATGATCCAATCAAAAGTTTGGATCCATTATGTGGATTATCCATTATGACATGTTTACTATCACAAAATGGAATAAATTAGAGGAAACTTACAACATCATCAACAACATCTTTACTAACATAAATTTCACAAAAGAAGAGAACAAGAACAGACTCGCTTTCTGAGATGTCACAGTGGAACAAACAGTTAATGTAGAACTGCAGACAAGCGACTACAGGAAAGCAACATATACAGATCAGATACTTAACTACAGAAGCAATCATCTCAATAGCCACAAACGGAACTGCATCAAGACATTATTTAAATGGGCCACAGCATACTGCAGCACCCAGGAACTACGAGCAGCAGAAGAAAAATACCTATACAGCGTATTCAAGAAGAACGTGTACCTAATAAACATAGCATGTCAATTCTTAAGCAACAAACCCAAACAAGTAAACGCAACAAGCCCAGTCACACTACCACACATTAAAGACATCTCGGAGATAACTAGCGGACTACTCCAACCACTTGGCATCATGGTAGCCCACAAACCTATCGCGATACTGAAACAGCTCCTGATGGTAGCAACAACCATCAAATGAATGTCATTTCCAAATTATCCTGCAAGGACTGCTACAAACACTACAAGAGACAAACAGAAAACCAGTCACCAGGATACACAGACACCAATTGTACATTAAAAGACATGACCCGCTATCAGTAGTATCCTTACATACAGACAAAGAAGGACGCTACTTTGACTGGGAAAACACACCCATCCAAGGACAGGCTAAACAGATTCACACATAGGAATTCCTAGAAGCCCACCATTCAAACCTGAACTCCATCAATAAACACATCAATTTGAACCCCATTTACCAACCTCTGAGAAAAAGAATCGGAAATGATATCACCTACCTTAAGAGTCCAAGACACATAAATAGGAAGCGGAACATAACACCAGTACTTCACTCGAAGCTCACTGATGATGTTCCCTAGCTTGGTGACAAAGCATCTGAAAACAAACCTGCAAGTAAACTTACAACCTGAGTATGCACTAACTGCAAGTTACATTGCAGAAATTCACCAAAGAGTTTCAGACAGCACCTTCCAAATGCATGACCACTTTCATTTTGAAGGACAAGGGCAGCAGACATATAGGAACACCATCACCTTCAATTTCCCCTCCAAACCACTCAATATCGTGATTTGGAACTATATCGCCATCCCTTCACTGTCACTGGGTGAAAATCCTGGAATTCCCTCCCAAATTACATTATGGGTCAACCCACAGCAGGTGGACAGCAGCAATTCAAGGGAGCGGCTCATTACCACCTCCTCAAGGACAACTGGAGACATGCAATAAATGCTGGTCCAACACTAGGTGGAAAATTGCAAAACTTAAAGCAGTAGCAAAAATGTTTCAATGCTTCTAGCATGGTTGTATAAATCTGCACAATCCTCTTCTGATAAAATAATTATGTCCACAATAATTAATTATTCCAATCCTTAATCCTGTCCAGACCCCTCTTTAGCTTAGTTGAGGTCATTCTTTATTTTTAAAACATCTCATGAGACTATGGAGCTGTCTTTATTAACTAAAAACTTGACATCAAAAGCATCTCAATACATACAAACATTTCTGATTGAAATAAACCTCAAGTTGGGATAAATTAGCAATGCACCCAGTCACTTTCTATCTGCACTGATTCAAGTCTTAACCCTTTGATCCAGATTTTGTTTTAATCCATACAGTGAGGGATCAAACCTCAAATGCTAATGACATGAAGTGGACCATGGAACATAGAAAAGTACAGCCCTTTGGCCCACGATATTGTGCCGAGATTTAATCATAATGTAAAATATAGTAACTTAACCTATGCACCCTTCAACTCACTGCTATCCATATGCATAGAACATAGAACATAGAATATAGAAGAATACAGCGCAGTACAGGCCCTTCGGCCCTCGATGTTGCGCCGATCCAAGCCCACCTAACCTACACTAGCCCACTATCCTCCATATGCCTATCCAATGCCCACTTAAATGCCCATAATGAGGGAGAGTCCACCACTGCTACTGGCAGGGCATTCCATGAACTCACAACTCGCTGAGTAAAGAACCTACCCCTAACATCTGTCCTATACCTACCAACCCTTAATTTAAAGCTATGCCCCCTTGTAATAGATGACTCCATACGTGGAAAAAGATTCTCACTGTCGACCCTATCTAAACCCCTAACCATCTT
>NC_057723.1:61243361-61245110 GCF_004010195.1 Chiloscyllium plagiosum | reverse complement strand
TGGTCTACCATGGGGAACCTTATCAAACGCCTTACTAAAATCCGTATACACCACATCTACCGCTTTCCCCTCGTTCACCTCCTTAGTCACCTTCTCAAAGGATTCAATAAGGTTTGTGAGGCACGACTTGCCCTTCACAAAACCATGCTGACTATCCTTGATCACATTATTCCTATCCAGATGTTCATAAATCCTATCCCTTACAATTCTCTCTAAGATTTTGCCCACACAGAAGTGAGACTCACCGGCCTATAGTTATTAGGGTTATCCCTACTCCCCTTCTTGAACAAAGGAATCACATTTGCTAGCCTCCAATCTTCTGGCACTACTCCTGTAGACAACGAGGACATAAAAATCAAGGTCA
Organism: Chiloscyllium plagiosum; assembly: GCF_004010195.1. Taxonomy (NCBI): domain Eukaryota; kingdom Metazoa; phylum Chordata; class Chondrichthyes; order Orectolobiformes; family Hemiscylliidae; genus Chiloscyllium; species Chiloscyllium plagiosum. Next base: position 61,244,746 of record NC_057723.1, on the reverse strand, counting down.
ATGGCTCTGCAATCTCCTCCCTTGCTTCCCGGAGAATCCTAGGATAAATGCCATCAGGCCCAGGGGACGTTCACCCTTTTCACCCTTTCCAGAATTTCCAACACCTCTTCTGTACATACCTCAAAGCCATCCATTCTACTTAATCGGGACTCAGTATTCACATTGACAACAATGTCCTGTTCCTGATTGAATACTGACGAAAAGTATTCATTCAGTGTCTCTCCAATCTCTTCAGCCTCCACTCGCAACTTCCCACTACTATCCTTGACTGGATCTATTCCTACATGTCCAGCAGTTGCTTAAATGTCCCCAATGACTCTGCTTCCACCATTACACCTTGCAACGCTTTCCATGCATTCACAACTCTCTGCGTAAATAACCTACCTCTGACGTCTCCTTTATACCTTCCTCCTAATATCTTCAAACTATGACTCCTCATACCAGTCAATCCTGCCCTGGGGAAAGGTCTCTGGCTATTCACTCTATCTATACCTCTCATTATTTTGTACACCTCGATCAGGTCTCTTCGCTTCATCCTTCTCTCTAGAGAGAAAAGTCCAAGCTTATTCAGCCTTTCTTCATAAGGTAAGCCCTCCAGTCCAGGCAGCATCCTGGTAAACCTTCTTTGCACGCTCTCCAAAGCCTCTGTATCTTTCCTATAGTAGGGCGACCAGAGCTGGACACAATATTCCAAGTGTGATCTCACCAAGGACTTGTAGAGCTGCAGCAAAACCTCACGGCTCTTAAACTCAATCCCCCTGTTAATGAAAGCCAAAACACCATATGCTTTCTGAACAACTTGGGTGGCAACTTTGAGGGATCTATGTACTGTTGTGGTTCTGTTCGCCGAGCTGGAAGTTTTTGTTGCAAACGTTTCGTCCCCTGGCTAGGCGACATCATCAGTGCTTGGGAGCCTCCTGTGAAGCACTTCTTTGATGTTTCCTCCGGTGTTTATAGTGGTCTGTCCCTGCTGCTTCCGGTTGTCAGTTTCAGCTGTCCGCTGTAGTGGTTGGTATATTGGGTCCAGGTCGATGTGTTTGTTGATGGAGTTTGTGGATGAATGCCATGCCCCTAGGAATTCCCTGGCTGTTCTCTGTCTGGCTTGCCCTATGATAGTAGTGTTGTCCCAGTCAAATTCATGTTACTTGTCATCTGTGTGTGTGGCTACTAAGGATAGCTGGTCGTGTCGTTTCGTTCTCCAACAACTCACCAGAACGAAGGACCCGATACCCAACATGAGCAAGACGAATGTAGTGTACAAAATACCATGCAAGGACTGCACTAAACACTATAATAGGACAAACAGGAAGACAGCTAACAATCCGCATACATGAACATAAACTAGCCACGAAACGACACGACCAGCTATCCTCAGTAGCCACACA
>NC_057723.1:61240777-61242775 GCF_004010195.1 Chiloscyllium plagiosum | reverse complement strand
GAGCTGGAAGTTTTTGTTGCAAACTTTTCGTCCCCTGGCTAGGCGACATCATCAGTGCTTGGGAGCCTCCTGCGAAGCGCTTCTTTGATGTTTCCTCCGGTGTTTATAGTGGTCTGTCCCTGCCGCTTCCGGTTGTCAGTTTCAGCTGTCCGCTGTAGTGGTTGGTATATTGGGTCCAGGTCGATGTGTTTGTTGATGGAGTTTGTTGATGAATGCCATGCCTCTAGGAATTTCCTGGCTGTTCTCTGTCTGGCTTGCCCTATGATAGTAGTGTTGTCAGTCGAATTCATGTTGCTTGTTGTCTGCGTGTGTGGCTACTAAGGATAGCTGGTCGTGTCGTTTCGTGGCTAGTTGATGTTCATGTATGCGGATTGTTAGCTGCCTTCCTGTCTTCAACCGGAAGCGGCAGGGACAGACCACTATAAACACCGGAGGAAACATCAAAGAAGCGCTTCGCAGGAGGCTCCCAAGCATTGATGATGTCGCCTAGCCAGGGGATGAAACGTTTGCAACAAAAACTTCCAGCTCGGCGAACAGAACCACAACAACGAGCACCCGAGCTACAAATCTTCGCACAAACTTTGGATCTATGTACTTGCATACCCAGATCCCTCTGTTCCTCTACGCTGCCAAGAATCCTGTTTTTAATCCTATATTCAGCATTCTAGTTCGGTCTTCCAAAATGCATCACTTCGCATTTATCCAGGTTGAACTCCATCTGCCACTTCTCAGCCCATCTCTGCATCCTGTTATGTCGCGCTGCAGCCTGCAGTAGCCCTCTATACTATCGTTGATACCTCCAACCTTTGTGTCATCTGCAAATTTACTAACCCACCCCTCAACCTCCTCATCCAAGTCATTTATAAAAACTACAAAGAACAGAGGACCAAGAACAGAGCCCTGCAGGACCCCACTCAACACTGACCTCCAGGCTGGATACTTTCCATCTACAATCACTCTCTGCCTTCTGTAAGCCAGCCAATTCTGAATCCAGATAGCCACATTTCCCTGTATCCAATACTTCCTGACGTTATGAATGAACCTACCATGGGGAACCCTATCAAATGCCTTGCTGAAGTCCACATACACCACATCCACTACTCGACCGTCATCGACCTGTTGTGACACCTCCTCAAAGAACTCAATAAGATTTGTGCGGCATGACCTGCCTCTCACAAAGCCATGCTGACTGCTATTAATTACATTATGTTTTGCCAAATAGTCATAAATCGTATCCCTCAGAATTCTTTCCAAAACTTTGCTGACTGGTCTGTAATTGCCAGCGATTTCCCTATTATCCTTTTTGAAAAGAGGAACAACATTTGCCTCCTTCCAATCCTCCGGTACGACTCCTGTGGAGAATGAGGAGGCAAATATCCTCGCCAGTGGCTTAGCAACCTCCCTTTTCGCTTCCCGGATCAGCCGAGGATAAATCTGGTCTGGCCCTGGACACTTATCAATCTTAATGTTTTCCAAAATTTCCAGCACATCAACTTCATCAATCTTGATCTGGTCAAGACTGTATCCCAGCTCCTCAAAGTTTTCATTTACGACAAGTTCCCTTTCCTTGGTGAAAACCAAAGCAAAAAACTCATTTAAGGCTTCCCCTATTTGCTCTGACTCCACACACAAGTTCCCTACACTATCCCTGATCGGCCCTACCTTCTCCCTAATCATTCTCTTATACCTCATGTACGAGTAAAATGCATTTGGTTTCTCCCTAATCATTCTTGCCAAGCCTTTTTCATGGCCTCTCCTGGCTCTCCTCACTCCAATTCTGAGCTCCATTCTAGTACGAGTAAAATGCATTTGGGTTCTCCCTAATCCTTCTTGCCAAGCCTTTTTCATGGCCCCTCCTGGCTCTCCTCACTCCAATTCTGAGCTCCATTCTAGCAAGCCTGTAATCATAATAAAACGCCATCCCATTCTCTCAATTCCTTCGTCTCCGCCGCATCAAAACTCCATCCCATTCTCCCAATTCCTTCGTCTCCGCCGCAT
>NC_057723.1:61213399-61240013 GCF_004010195.1 Chiloscyllium plagiosum | reverse complement strand
CTGACCTCTCCGCCCCCACCCCAGTCTGACCTATCACCCTCACCTTGACCTCTTTCCACCTATCACATATCCGACGCCCCTCCCCCAAGTCCTTCCTCCCTACGTTTTATCTTAGCCTGCTGGACAAACCTTCCTCATTCCTGAAGAAGGGCTTATGCCCGAAACGTCGATTCTCCTGTTCCCTGGATGCTGCCTGACCTGCTGCGCTTTTCCAGCAACACATTTTCAGCTGTAATCCTCTAAAGCTGTGCTAGATCCTTGCTTCCTCCACCAGGAGTCGAGAAGGGAGGTTGCTAAGCCACTGGCGAGGATATTTGCCTCCTCACTCTCCACGGGAGTCGTACCGGAGGATTGCAAGGAGGTGAATGTTGTTCCTCTTTTCAGGAAGGTAATAGGGAAATCGCTGGCAATTACAGACCAGTCAGCAAAGTTTTGGAAAGAATTCTGAGGGATAGGATTTATGACCATTTGGAATAAGCTGCCTTCTTCCTTTTGACGAGAAGTTCCTCTGTTATCATCATCCAAGGTTCCTTTACCTTACCCCTTCTTACCTGTCTCAGAGGAACAAATTGGTGCATCACTCACAACAACTGCTCCTTAAATAGTCTCCACATGTCTGCTGTGCCCTTGCTGTGGAACAATTGCTCCCAGTCTGTACTTCCCAACTCCTGTCTGATAGCGTCATAATTTCCTTTTCCCCAATTAAATATCTTCCTTTGGTAACTGCTCCTTTCACTCTCCAAGGCTATGCTAAATGTGAGGCAGTTGTGATCACAGTCACCAAAGTGTTCTCACACCTCGAGATCTGACACCTGTCCTGGCTCATTGCCGAGCACCAAATCCAAAATGGCCTCTTCCCTTGTCGGTCTATCTACGTACTGAGTATGGAAACCCTCCTGAACACACCTGACAAAAATGGCTCCATCCAAACCATCTGCACTTAGGAGGTTCCAGTCGATAATGGGAAAGTTGAACTCACCCATAACAACAACCCTGCTACTTTTACATTTTTCCAGAATCTGCTCGCCTATGAGATCATCAATCTCTCGACTGTTATTAGGTGGTCTGTAGAAAACATTGATGTATGGGGCGGCACGGTGGCACAGTGGTTAGCACTGCTGCCTCACAGCGCCAGAGACCCGGGTTCAATTCCGGACTCAGGCGACTGACTGTGTGCACATTCTCCCCGTGTCTGCGTGGGTTTCCTCCGGGTGCTCCGGTTTCCTCTTTCCGTAGCTGTAATGCACTCTCTGATTAGCAATGCTATACCCCCTCCTCTTTTTCCATCCTCCCTGTTCTTTCTAAATGTTCTAAACCCTGGAACATCAAGCAACCATTCCTGCCCCTGTGAAACTCTGTTATGGCCACAACATCATAGCCTCAAGTACTGATCCATGCTCTAAGTTTGTCACTCTTATTTCGGACACTCCTTGCATTAAAGCAGATACACTTTAACTGATCCCTTTGTTTCATCACGTGAGAAACCTTCCTGATCAATTCAATATACCCTGTCACTATCCCATCTGCAACTGACCCCCTCTCAGACATGTGGCTCTGATTCCCACCCCCTGCCAAACTAGTTTAAACCCTCTCGAATCACACGAGCAAATCTCCCACCCAGGACATTTATGCCCCTCCAGTTCAGGTGCAACCCGTCCTTCATGTACAAGTCCCACCTTCCCCAGAAGGTATCCCAATGGTCAAGGGATCTGAAGCCCTCCCTCCTGCACCAGCCTCACTGCCACTGGTTAAGCTGCATTCACTGACTGTTCTTCATGTCACTATCTCGTGGCACCAGTAGCAAACCTGAGATCACTACTCTACTTGTCCTGCTCTTCAGCTTCCAACCTAACTCTCTGTAGTCACTTTTCAGGTCCTCAATCCCTTTCCTGGCTATATCATTGGGGCCAATATGTACCACGATTTCTGGCTGCTCACCCTCCCTGATCGGCGACATCCTGGACCCTGGCACCAAGGAAACAACATACCTTCCAGGAGTCCCATTCCTGACCACAAAATCTCCTGTCAATCCATCTAACTATTGAGTCCCTCACCCCTAGCGCTTTTCTATTTTCCCTTCTTCCCTGGCGCTGTTCTGAGCAACAGCGCCAGGCTCAGTGCCAGAGACCTGACAACTATGGCTTTCCCCTGGTAGGCTGTCCCCACCAGCAGTATCCAAAACGGTATACTTATTGCTGAGGAATAACGGTATACTTATTGCCTGCGGAAAGAGCTGAACTCCAAAAGTTTACAATTTAGAATAAACCTGTTGAACTATTACCTGGTGTCTTTTGATTTTTACTTATAAACTTAAGAAGTGGGAGCAGGAGTCGGCCATCTGACCCTTCGAGCCTGCTCCGTCGTTTAATAAGATCATGGCTGATTTTTCCATGACCTTAGCTCCAATGTCCCACTCTCTCACCACAACCCTGAAGTCCTTTACTGTTTAAAGAAAATCTATTGTAGCTTTAAAAGCATTTATTGACGAAGCCTCAACCACTTCACTGGGCAGGGAATTCCATACATTCACAATCCTCTGGGTGAAGAAGTTCCTTTTCAATTCATTCTTAAATCTGCTACTCCTAATTTTGAGGCTATGCCCTCTTGTCCTAGTTTCACCCGCCAGTGGAAACATTCTCTCTATTACTATCATATCTATTTCCTTCATAATTTTGTATGTTTCTATAAGATCCCTCCTTATTATTCTAAATTGCAATGAATATATTCCCAGTCTACTCAGTCTCTCCTCATAAGCCAAACCCCTCAACTCCAGAATTAACCTAGTGACCTTCTCTGCATCCTCTCCATGCCAATACATCCTTTCTCAAGTAGGAAGACCAAAACTCCATGCAGTACTCCTGGTGTGGCTTCACCAGCACCCTATACATTTGCAATATAATCTCTCTGCTTTTAACCTCAATCCCTTTCACAATGAAGCACAAATTTCCATTTGCCTTCTTAATTACCTTATGCACCTGCAGACCAACCTTCTATGATTCATGCACAAGGACACCCAGGTCCCTTTCCACAGCAGTGCGCTGTAATTTCTTACTCAAGTAATAATTCTTTTGACTGTTATTCCAAAATGGATGACTTCACATTTATTAACATTGCACTCCATCTGCCAGACGTTTGTCCGCTCAATTAAACTCTCTATGTCCCCTTGCAAAGTTTCAGAGTCCTCTGTACATTTTGCTCTACCACTCATCTTCGTATCATCCACAAACCTTGACACACCAGATGTGGTCCCAACTTCAAATCATCTACGCAAATTGTGAATAATTGCAGTCCCAACACTGATCCCTCAGGCACACCACTAGTCACTGATTGCCAACCAGAATAGCACTCACTTATTGCTTTCTGTTGGTCAACCAATCCTCTATCCATGCTAATAATTACCTTGCATCTTTATTTTATGCAGCAGCCTTTAGTGCAGCACCTTGTTGAGAAGTCTAGATACACCATCTACTGACAGCCCATTGTTCATCGTGTACGTAATGTCTTCATAGAATTCCAAAAGATTAGTTAAGCTTGACCTGCCCTTCATGAACCTATACTGTGTCTTCCCAATGGGACAATTTCTATCTAGATGCCTTGCTATTTCTTCGTTGATAATAGACTCAAGCATTTTTCACACTACAGAAGTTAAGCTAACTGGTCAATAATTCCCTATCTTTTGTCTACCTCCCTTTTTAAACATTTGTTGTCACATTTGCTGTTTTCTGCTGGAACTGCCCCAGAGGCCACTGAATTTTGGAAAATTTCCACAAGTGCATTTGCTATTTCTCCAGTCAACTCTTTTAGCATCCTGGGATGCATTCTACCAAGGCCAGGTCACCTTTCAACCCTTAGCTCCGTTAGCTTGCTAAGCACTACCTCTCTCGTGATAATGATTGTTTCAGGTCCTCACCTACCTTCATCTCTTTGTCAATTACTGGCATGTTATTTGTGTCCTCCATTCTGAAGACGGACACAAAATACCTATTCAATGCCTCAGCCATTTCCTCCTATCCCATTTCTAAATCCTCCTTTTTATCCTCTAAAGGACCGATGTTTACTTCAGCCAATTTTTTTTTGTTTTATGTGTTTATAGAAACTTTTGCAATTTGTCTTTATATTCTGAACTAGATTTTTTTGTTATAATCTATCTTTATAACTCTTTTGTGGCTTCCTGTTGACTTTTAAAGCTTTTCCAATCTTCTAGTTTCCTGCTGATCTTGGCCACTTTGCATGCCTTCTCTTTCAATTTGACAGCCTCACTTATTTCCTTAGACACCCGTGGCAAATTAAGCCTTTTCTTACAGTCCTTCTTTTTCACTGGTGACCACTTTGAAAAATTGCTTTGAAAATCCTCCACTGTTCATCAACTGTCCCACCATAAAGTTTTTGCTTCCAGTCTACTTTAGCCAACTCCTCCCTCATCCTATTGTAGTCTCCCTTGTTTAAGCACATGACACTGGTATTGGATTTAATCTTCACACTTTCCATCTGTATTCTAAGTTCAACCATACTGTGATTGCTTCTTCCAGGAGGATTCCTGAAGAAGGGCTCATGCCCGAAACGTCGATTCTCCTGCTCCTTGGATGCTGCCTGACCTGCTGTGCTTTTCCAGCAACACATTTTCAGCTCTGATCTCCAGCATCTGCAGTCCTCACTTTCTTCTTCCAGGAGGATCCCCAACTACGAGGTCATTAATTATTCTGGTCTCATTTCACAGGACCAAATCTAGGATAGCTTGCTCCCTCATCAGTTCCATTATATACTGTTCAAGAAAACTATCACGGATACATTCAATGAACTCCTCCTCAAGGCTACCCTGACAAACCCGGTTCAACCAATTGACATGTTGATTAAAATCCCCCATAATAATTGCCATATCATTTTTACAGGTGTTAGCTATTTCTTTGTTTATTGCCCATCCCAATGTGATGTTATTTGGTAGCCTATAGACTAAACATATCGGTGAACTTTTCTTAGAATTTCTAAATTACACTCAAATGGATTCAACTTTATTCTCCATGGAACCTATATCATTACTCACCACCACCCTGATAACATTCTTAAATATCAGAGTTACACCTTACCTTCCTGTCTGTCCTTCTGAGTAATCTGATTCCCCTGGATATTTAACTGTCAGTCATGACAATCCATTAACCATGTCTCCACAATAGTTACTAAATCATTCATTCATGATGATTTGTGCTGTTAACTCATTTATCTTGTTTCAAATGTTATAAGCATTCAGGTAAAGTACCCTTATGTTAGTTTCTGTGCCCTCACTATGAATTCCAACATTTGTAATAATAATATCTCCTGAGTTATCCTTCCTTTTTACTTCTTCCATGGTCTGCCATGTAGTTAAACATGCTAACCTGTTGCTTTCCTTTTTATTTACCATCCTTGTCACTTTATCACTAGGTTACATAGTTTGCCTGTCCTTGGTTACAAGCTATCTAAGTCACTGTTGCTCTATCCCCAATACCCACTAAAAGCCACTGCTTCTCATTATCCAGTAGGAGAATATTAGATACAGGCAAGCAATCTGAAAATTCTAAGTATGAGCTTTTATTTACAGTCATAAAAAGCGAACACAAACAAGATGAGTAGAAGCTGCAGTTCACTAATACAATGCAAACTAAATGCTGACATAGTTTCCAGTGACTACTTTACAGGCCATTGACAGTCTGCTGCACCCAGCTCTTGTCTAATGGAACCTGGTGACTATCTGACCAAAGATCTGACAGCTATGTTTGCAATTCACCAGATGGCCAAATGTGATTCTCCTGAATGCTTTTGATTACCTTATAAAGCTGACTATTGACCAGTCTCCCAATTTGATTGGACATAACCCTGACCACGTCCAGCAAAAGTGGATAACTGACCATGGCTAAGCCTGCAGAGTGTGCGTGAACTGTACCTCTGATAAACCTTACTGAAATTCCAACTGAAAGCAGCTTCCCTATTGACTGGGCTGAGGACTATACTCACCCATTATCCAGCATAGTAATTTGTTTGAATAATTATGCAGTGTATTTTGCCACACAAGCAGCTGGTACATTCTCTAGGTGTTAGATTAACACCTCAGTGTGTGGTAGAGCAAGATGATCCCCACCCCCAACATATCCCTGACTGACAAGCATGACAAGCAAAATAACGGCAGCACGGTGGCACAGTGGTTAGCACTGCTGCCTCACAGCACCGGAGACCCGGGTTCAATTCCACTGTACATCTGTGCAAAACAGCATCCCAATATGAGAGTGCTGATACTCTGTAGTCCTTAACCTACCATGGGAGAATCCATACTAACAATGCTGGAGACCACAAGAAGAACAAATAAATAATGAAATGAGGGAGGTGAATAAGATCATATTACCAATTTTTCTATTGGTGAGGGTGATTAAGAAAATCCAGACTATTCACCAAATTGTGGTAATTGTTCTGCTGATTGAAGGTGTGGTGCATATAATTCCATGGAAGCTACTATTAAGAGGAAATCAGCAATATCCAAATGTTATGATACTGTGAAGAGAAAATGCCTGTTCTAGTATGGATGCTACCCTCTGTAAAAGAAATCCAAACTACAAACTTCAGACTATGAAAAAGATAGTCCAAAATAATTATCCTCTACACAACAAATGTTGTGGGAGGTAATAGCCGAGTGGTACTCAGCTAATGTTCTGGCTGACAGATGATGGAATTTGAATTCAGTTTTTAAAAACTATGGCATTAAGAATCTACTGATGACCATTAAATCATTGTCGATTGTCGGAAAAACTCATCTGATTCATTAATATCTTTCAGAGAAGGAAATCTGCCATTCTCAACTGGTCTGGCCTAAATGTGATTTCAGAGCCTCAGCAGTGTGGTTGTCTTTGAATAGCCTTCTGAAATGGCCTAGCAAGCCATTCAGTTGGACCAGCAACTACAATGTCTCAACGGATGAATCATGTGACATCGACCTAAGCATCAGAAAAGAGAACGATAGTAACAGCCCTGTTGACACTGTGACATCCTCCTTATTAAAATCTAGGGACCAGTGCCAAAATTGGGACAACTGTCTCACAGACTAGTCAAGCAGCAGTTTGACAGTCATACGCAATGAAACATACTTTACAGACAATGTCTCAGCCACCACCATCACCATCCCTATATATCTACTGTTCCACTGGCAGGACACATCTGGCAGAGGTGGCAGTACAGTGGTAAACAGCCGGGGCAGGGTTGCCCTCAGAGGCATCAAAATTGACTCGAGACCCCACAAAGTCTCATGGCTTCAGATTAAACATAGACAAGAAAGCCTCCAGTTGATCACCAAATACCTTCCTCCCTCAGCTGATGAATCGGTACTCCTCCATATGGAATGACACTTGCAGGAAGAACTGAAGCTGGCAAGGGTACAAAATGTACTCTGGAGGGAAGATTTCAAAATGCACTACCAACAATGGCTGGGTAACAGCACTACTGATTGAGTTGGTCAGGTCCTAAAGAACATAGCTGCGAGACTAAGTCTGCAATAGGTGGCTGCAGATATATCTGTCCACGACAACATCAGTACGATTAACCACTGCACAGTCCTTGGGGAGATGAAGTTCCACATTCACATTGAGAATAACCTCCATTGTGCTGTGGGGCACTATCATTGTGCTAAATGTGACATACTAGATCTAGCAACTCAAGACTGAGCATTCATGATGCATTGTAATCCATCAACAACAGTAGAATTGTCATCCAGCACAATCTGCAATCTCATGGCCCAGGATATCCTCCCTTAAAAATTACCATCAAGCCAGGGAATCAACCAGGGGTCAGGAGCAGCATCTAAAATGAGGTGTCAACCTGCTGAATCTACTAAATGGGAGTACTTACATGCCAAACAGCATAAGCAGTAAGTCATAGACAGAGCTAAGTGAGACCAAACCAATGGATCAGATCTAAGCCTGCAGTCCAATAATATCCAGTCACAATTAACCAACTCACTAGAGGAGGAGGATTTACACCTATTCACATTTTCAATGATGGAAGAGCCCACCACATCAGTGCAAAATATAAGGCTGTTACATTTGCAGCATTCTACAGCAACAATTGCCAAATGGATGATCCATCTCAGACTCCTGTAATGATTCCTCTATCACAGGTGCCAGTCTTCAGCCAATTCGATTCATTCCATGTGATATCAAGAAACTGTTGGAGACACTGGATACTGCAAATGCTATGGGCCCTGACAACATTCTGGCAATAGTACAGAAGACTTGTGCTCCAGAACGTCTTGCTCCCCTAGCCAGTCTGTTCCAGTACAGTTACAACACAGGAATCTACCCGACATTATAGAAAATTGCATGGGTATGTTCTGTACATAAAATAAAGGGAAAAATCCAACCCATCCAATAACCACCCCATCATTTTACTCGCGACCATCAGTAAAGTGATGGAAGGTTTCATTAACAATGCTACAGAGCAGCACCTGCTCAGCAACAATCTGCTCAGTGACACCCAGATTGAGATCCACCAGGGCCACTCAGCTCCTGAACTCATTATAGCCTTGGTTCATACATAGACAAAAGAGCTCAATTCCAGAGTGACATCAAGGCTTAAGGGCCCCTAGAAAAACTGAAGTCAATGGGTATCCGGGGAAAATATTGTGCTAGTTGGAGTCACACCCTGGCATATAGGAAGATGGTTGTGGTTGTTGGAGGTCAGTCATCTCAGCTTCAGAACATCTATGCAGGAGTTCCTCAAGGTAGTATCCTAAGTCCAACCATCTGCACCTGCATCATCAATGACCTTCCCTCCATCATTAAGTCAGAATTGGAAATGTTTGCAGATGATTGCACAATATTCAGCACCATTCATGACTTATCAGATACAGAAGCAGTCTATGTTCAAATGCAAGAGGCATCACGACAATATCCAGGTTTGGGCTAACTAGAGACAAGAATCATTCATGCCACACAAATGCTAGGCTGTGAACATCACCAGTAAAACACAATTTAACCACTGCCCTTGATATTCAATGGTGTTACCATCACTGAATGCCCTATTATCAACATCCTGGAGATTGCCATTGATCAGAAATTCAGCTGGAGTTGCCACATAAACAGAGTGGCTACAAGAGCAAGTCAGAGGCTAGGGATACTGCAGCAAGTGACTCACCTCCTGATCTCCAAAGGCACAAGTCAGGAGTGTGATGGAATACTCCCCACCACTCTGGATAGGTGAAATTCGGAACAAAACTCAAGAAGCTTGACACCATCAAGGGTAAAGTGGCTGGATTGATTGACACCACGTCCGCAAACATCCACTCACTTCACCACCGTAGCTTAGTAGCAGCAGTGTGTACTATCTGCAAGATGCACTACAGAACTACAGCAAAGATTCTCAGACAGCATTTTCTAAAGCCATGATCATTTCATTCTCGAAGGACAATGGCAGCAGATACATGTGAACATGACTGCTTTCAAGTTCCTCTCCAAGCCACTCACCTTCCTGACTTGGAAATATACCCACTACTCCTTCAATGTCACAACATCAAAATTCTGGAATTCCCTCCTTAATGGCATTGTGTGTCAACCCACAGCAGGTGGTCAGCAGTGGTTCAAGAAGGGCAGCATGGTGGCTCAGCACTTCTGCCTTGCTCAGCACTCAGCACTACTGCCTCACAGCACCAAGGTCCCAGGTTCGATTCCAGCCTCGGGTGACTGTCTGTGTGGAGCTTGCACATTCTCCCTGTGTCTGCGTGGGTTTCCTCCGGGTGCTCCGGTTTCCTCCCACAGTCCAAAGATGTGCGGGTCAGGTGGTTTGGCCATGCTAAAGTGCCCATAATATTAGGTGCATTAGTCAGAGGGAAATAGATCTGGGTGGGTTACTCTTCGGAGGGTCGGTGTGGACTTGTTGGGCCGAAGGGCCTGTTTCTGCACTGTAGAGAATCTAATCTAAGGCAGTTCACTACCACCTTCTCAAGGGCAACAAGGTACAGGGAATAAATGCTGGCCAGGTAGTGACATCACATCCTGCACATCAATTAAAAAAAGACCATTCTCAAAAAAATACTAATATATACTATATCCTTATTAGCTGTAAATGCTTTCAGGAATGCAATAAGCTATATTTTATTCAGTTACTTAAGACTCTTCTCGTAAGAATATAAGGCTGCCATCCTTGCCCTCTTTAGACAATGTAGACCTTGGAGAAATGTATACCTAGAAGATATTGGTCACAGCACAAGCAATATCTATCCCATAGAATCACTGGGCTGAATTTTAACTTAATTTGCCTGCCCTGGTGTAGGATTAAGGGTCAGGTGAATCTCTAAACAATTCCCTTGCTTGGTGACAGAACAATTGACAATTTTGTCTTTCAGTTGGCTGAGCAGAGGATTGGTGAGCCTTAGCATCAGGTACATTGCATCCCAATATTGAGAGGGAATTTTCAGAAGGGGAAAGTTGAGTAATCTAAGGAGTTCCAAGTATGGGCTGATCCTGTTTTATGAGGTGGTTGCGAGGAAAGAATCACACTAGTTTGAGGCAAATCAGAGAAAGGCTCAAAAATGAGATGAAGATCAATACTGGTGGTGGACATTCAGAACAAGAAGCATTGCAGACAATGTGTAACAATTTTGACAGTTGACAAAAGACTCTCTATTTCTGCTCAAAAGTAAGATGGTTTCAACCCAAGATCTGGAGTGCAATAGAGGATTGGAGAGCTGGAGATGGAGCCTGTGGAACTCAACAGCTGGAGGAGTGGTGGACGTGAAGGTCGAAGGCTTTAGTGAGAGGCTGGAAGCCTTGATGTGAAGGCTGTTGAGACACATTTAGAAGGAGGTGTGGGGAGGTGTAGGTATATACCCAACGTGGGTGTGTGTGCAGGATGGGTTTGAATTGTTGATGATATTTGACAGCTGCATGACCTTGAATAGGTCTAGTGATGGATGACTCACATTCCTGTACACACTGAAAACAACATAATCAACTTGTTTTCTGTACTTCCAGTTTGTTACACAGGTACATGAGAGAAAGCTTCATTCAGAATTGTTGGATCTTTCCTTGGACCAGGATTGTGAAAGGTGCCAGGAAGGAACTTAAGCCTCCCGACGAGCCATCGATCGAGGAGTCCCTGACAGGCTGAAGGGCATGAGACTTATTGTTTTTTTTCCCTTTCTTTTTCATTTTTATTTACTTGATCAATATTCATGTTTAAGTAAAGTTACATTGTTGAGTTAATTACATTAAACTGAATCCAAAGAACCATTTGGATACACTTTGTGATCTAAGATATTTTTGGAGATGAGAATGGGATTCTGGGAAATGTTTAAGATAAGGGAAAAGTACTGAACTAAAAGTGTGCAGTTTGTGTGTATTTATTCCTTGGAGCTCGAGATTTGGGGAAGATTTGAAGTTAGTTTGCACTTTGGGAATCTTTGCGGCTTTAAAAGTATGGCATGTACCTGGATCAGCGTGGAACATATATAGTTAATGTAATGCCCTTTGAAGAAACCATCAGTCATTGTGTAAAGCAAAAATCTTGATGAAATGTTGATTCAAAAATTTGACTTGTAAAGATTGGTAAAAATTTACCTTTTTGGAATTGGCTCCATGTTATGCTTGGACTGACAAAAGAATCCTAGATAAATTTTAATTTCAGAAATTACCATGTTTGGAATTTCATTTTCTGGCCAGAGTGAACTTCTGCCAGAGTGAATTTCCTTTAACACAAGTGAATCTTTAATTCCCAATAATAAGATTGACTTATTGTAAAATGTACTTTGGTGTAAAATTATCCAAGTGAAAGAGACATTGAAATGCTGAAATGCAACTCTGTGTGAGTAAGGAGTTTAGAAAAGGCAAATCTAGCAAAGGATGTGGGCATTTCCTTTCTTACAGTGTAACATGCTTATTTCCTGACAGGAGGAGGGGAGATGGATGATGTAATTACATGCAAGTGTTTACACCAAACCCCCTTTTTGAATCCGTATCAGATTAACAGTAATTAACCCATTCTGCTTGATGTGGAATGGATGGAGACTTTTCTTTTAGAAATAAGAGACACTGAATGCTGAACCTGTTTGCAGACTTTCAACATCGCAACACAGTGATGGATGAAGCACCCTCAACCCATCAAACTATTCATCAATAACACATCTCAGTAGTTGGAGAACTACTGTGAAAACATTAAATGCATTAAGTACCAGGAATCACAAAACCACTGAGCCTGGTACACTTAAGCACATCATGACAAAAATTATATTAAGAATCATGTGCCCCAATATTCTAAAACGTTAAATGGGATTAAACCTGAAAATTTAATAGGATTCTGGGAAATGATAAAGTGCATACTCACAGTCTAAGTGGTTTCAATGTAGGACAAATTTACAGTTTAAAAAAATTGTGGGTCATCTTTGAGAAAGAACAACCAAATGCCTGAATCAAACTTGGCTTCTGTTTTAAAATATTATAAAACTATGTTCCACGGTCTACAAATCTCTCCAGATCTCTGGAATTAGATAGGTGGTAATAGTTACGTTGCAAAATTGGATGAGATGAAGTAATTGCAGTGGAGACTGGTGGCAGAAGACAAAAAAAAATGTGCTGAAATGGCAATTGAAATTAAATTTAGTGAAAAGGATGTTTAGATGAGAGCACTAATCTGATAGCTTTCCCTTGGTGATGTTTGGATCCTTGCCTTTCCTTTTAAGAGAATTAAATTTAATGATTAAGCCACTACCCAAGGCATCAGGACCATATGTGGAGAGATAAGTAAAACCTCATAGATCATTTGATAAGTTCATATGAGAGGAGAAAGTGAGGGTTGCAGATGCTGGAGATCAGAGCTGAAAGTGTGTTGCTGGAAAAGCGCAGCAGGTCAGGCAACATCCAAGGAACAGGAGAATCGACGTTTCGGGCATTCCTGAAGAAGGGCTTATGCCCGAAACGTCGATTCTCCTGTTCCTTGGATGTTGCCTGACCTGCTGCGCTTTTCCAGCAACACATTTTAAGTTCATATGAGAGTCAAGAATGTGTGACCTGGTCTTGAGATATCAATGTAAGTGCACAAAAGTAATGTTACTTCAGAGGTAATAAAAATGAAGGAATACACTGTGAAAAGAAACGTGCACTGAAGAACAGGTCTCAGACAGGTACACCTATTTGATGAAAGGATTAGTGTAGCCTTGAAGAGCACAAAAACATAGTTTAAATTATAAGACATTGATAAGTAATCTATAGGGAAACAAACTTTAAAACAATGAATGTACTATTACTGAAGAATGTAAAAAGAATTACAATCAAAATACAAAGGGTGATTGGCTTTATGTCAATATGTTACGCAATTGAAAGAATATAGACTCTGGGAGGAGTAATAGTGGACTGGGTGAAAGGGCCCATTGAATACATACAGATACCCCAGCTTGAGCATTTGTATGATGCCTGTACTCCAGTGTTTAAATAAATAAGTGAACATGTAATATGCTAGGAGAGTTAGTATATGTGAAAGAAGGCTGAGCTAAGACTCAATTGGGGAGTAAGTGGGGACTCAAGTGTAGTAAGGGAACCCCAGGAAAAATAAAATCATAAACTGAAAGTAAAGCCTGATGAACATTAGAGCTGTATTGTTCAATACCACGTATATTGTAGCTCAATGGGGTATTTGCATATGGAGGTAGTCACCACTCAATGATACAACCCTTCATAAAATTGGCAAGGTAGGAAACATATTGAAGAAGTATCCTCAAGATGGATACAAATTAAGAGAGATGGAGAACGTTTGAGTCCTCGTATAATGTTATTTTACAGTTATTGGGTGAGGTTATTTGTGGATAGGGAATTAAAGGATGAAAAAAAACACAAATTAAGGAACCTGAATCTGGAATATACTGAATTTTAGAGCAAATTATATAAATAGATTAACTGAAAAAAAGTAGATGATATTCAGGTTGCATCAGTCATGCGGCAGCAGTAATTAAAATTAAAGTGCACAGAAAGATCCAAACTCCAGAGAAGAAAGGAATCGACTAACAGCCAGCTGATCTGTCATTCTCTTTCTCTTCTCTCTCCATCTTGCAGGTTTTAGCATCCTCACCACTTGATCACCAACACACAGGAACGGGACCCTCAAACCCAGAAATAGATTCTGGATTCGGTTAAGGTCGCATGAAATTACATGTGTTGCAGTTGCAAAGCGACTGCAATTAAGATTATTTCTGATATTAGAGTCAGCATGAAAATGCTAATCCTCTGTGAGCTCCTCTCAATCTTTATCCCATCAGAGGCAGACAGGTGTGATGAAACAGCAACTTGGTGTTAGCACGACTTGCTGATTTCATCATGGCCTAGACTGTACATCACTGGTGAGAAATATTTAAGGGTTGGTTTCCAAACCATTAATTTGGTGATTCACTCTATTGCTGTATTGTTCATATTGATGATGGTTATTTTCATTGTAATTTTAATTTTCTGCTGTAGATTTCATACTCTTAAACGTGTTTGCGTGGCTATTGTTGATTTGCATTGACATCTGCAATTGTAACCTGTGCTGCCAAATATTATTGGAGTGGATTGTACAGAATGGGTTAGAATTGTTGATGATATTTAACAGCTGCTAAGTCCTGTGATGGGTGACTCACATTCCTGTATGTACTGAAAACTGCATATTCAACTTATTTTTCTGTACTTGCAGCCTGTTACACTGTACAAGAGAAAGAGCTTCATTCCAAGTGGCTGATTTCCTGCCGGAACAGGATTGTGAACGGTGTGAGGAAGAAACTTAAGCCTCGCGACCAGCCATCGATCGAGGAGACCTGGACAGGCAGAAGGGCATGAGACTTATGTCTTTTTTCCTTTCATTTTCATCTTTTTGTTTATTTACTCAATGTTCATGTTTAAATAAATTTATGTTATTGAGTCTTCTCTTAACTACATTTAACCAAACCCAAAGAACCATTTGGATGAACTTGTGATGCAAGATAGGGTGGTTGTCAAGGCAAGCATACTGGATCCAGCAGAAAAGGAAATACTACACTTCAATTTCTGGATCTGGCAGTATTGTGCTGTAATTCACAGTTTGATTTCACAGGGAATTTGACCATTCACATTATGCGTCAAATTAGAAATCACAACGACTTCCTATTTATAATATTTCAAGCACCAGCTCAGCATCCTTGGCATAGATTGATTGGAATATATGGCTCACAATCTCCAATACGTTAAACCTGAAGCAGCTTTTGTTTTTGATTCAGTCCTCTAAGGACTGAATACCAGGTTGTTTACCTTTCCCCATAGGACTCTCTATAAGGTTCACTTATTTGAATAAACACTTGGCCACCCCACTCATAACCTTTTCTTTGGCTTTGCATTCATTCTCTCTTCTCTGAGGAATCTCGGTTTTACTCTCTCCTGTTGATCTCATTGAAGTGCAAATTTTAGTTTGCAGCAATAATCCTAAAGGTTATCTCAAACATTTATTGAATTTGGAACAATTAGTTGTATTGGAATTTATATTGGTATTTATGTAACTCTCGGTTTGCTTTCCCTTTTAATACCCATAGCCTCCACACCCATTCGCAGTGATTCATTGAAAGGGATTTCCGACCAGAAGACAAAAGTGGCAAGTGCTTATCATTAAAAAAGTGATATTTATGAAGTCACATATGTTTTTAGTGTACCGTTTGCAAAGTTTAAAATTTTGTTTTCTGATATTTTAAGCATGAATTCCATACTTGGTATAATTAAAGGCTTGGCATTCATTATTGCATTGGCTATTTTCCCAACATGTGTCCAATGCCATCATAATTTGTAATGGAGTATTCTAACAAAAAAGCTCAAGGAACAGAATCTGATCTTTTGATTCAACACCTTAACCAACTTTCTGGACTCAACATTGAGTCCAACAAGGTATGTCATAACCTGTCTCTATTTTGTCCCATGTTTTTCTTTCTTGCTAGTTCAGCTTTATATTATTTCCATTTCTGATGTATTATTTCTCCTTCGATTCAGATGTCTGCTTTCCTGTAATTCACAACTCATCTGAACACAGCTTTTTTTTTCTTTATATAATCCATTACTGGTCACTTCGGCTTTTGTACCATGTAACAATTTGTTATTTGTCTCATCAGCCTCCCCCTTCCATTTGAACAAAACCTGTTATGTTTCTACTTTTCTTCAGTTATGATAACAGATCACCAACTTGAGGCATTAACTCTGTTTTTTTTTCTCCACAGATGCTTCTTGAGTATTTCCATATTGACTGGTTTTATTACAGTTTATGACGAGGTTGATCAGAGTAGGAAACATGCTGGGAAAATAGCCACCAATATGATGCTTGTTGTAACTGTAGAAACATTTTTATTTCCATTCTTATAACTTTATGACAGGAGGGTTTCCACAATGCATTAAGTGTAGAAAGAGCAGGAAGATATTTATAAATTTTAAATCCTGCTGTAATAATACATGTTCTTATATGTTGCAAGGGTTACTGATTTGCTTCCTGGTGTTGGCTTTAACATCTACAGAATTGCTGTATTCATGAAGATCATATTAAACTTTGTTTTTCTTGTCATGCTGCCAGATGATTGCAAAATTTACATATTAAATACTGTGCTTGTCTCAATATGACACGTTTATTTTACAGAGGTTGTCAGTCTCTTTCCTACTGATGGTTACCTTACTCAGCTCCAGAGTTATAGAGTTATAGAGCTATTACATCATCTTCATTCAAGGATAATGGGGAGGAGAATGTCTTTTAATTTTTTTTGGCCCTGTCTATGTATTGTCCTATAATTGCTCTTTCTAACCTTTTATCTTCCCAAGGCTTTGGCCATCTGTTCTAACGACTGCTTCAAACTCAAAATATATTTGAGATGGGCAGCACATGGCTCAGTGGTTAGCAATGCAGCCTCACAGTGCCAGGGACCAGGTTCAATTTCAGTCTGTGTGGGACCTGGGTTCAATTCCAGACCAGGGTGACTGTCTGTGAGGAATTCTGCACATTCTACCTGTGTCTGCATGGATTTCCTCTGGGTGCTCTGGTTTCCTCCCACAATCCAAAGGTGTGCAGGTCAGGTGTATTGGCCGTGCTAAATTCCCATAGTTTTAGGTGCATGAGTTAGAGGGAGATGGATCTGGGTGGGTTATTCTTCAGAGGTTAGTGTGGACTTGTTTGGCCGAACGGCCTATTTCCACACTGTAGGCAATCTAATCTGCTGCATCTCTGCCTGGTTTAGGAATTGGACAGTCTTGGATCTTAAGACCCTACAACAGATAGTGAGGACACTGAGAAGATCATTGGGGTCCCTCTTCCCTTCATTACAGACATTTACACCACACGCTGTATTCAAAAGGTTAAGAGCATTGTGGAAGACTCCACACACCCCTCACTCAAACTGTTCTCCCTCCTGCCATCTGGCAGAAGATACTGGAGCGTTTCATCTCTCATGGCCAGACTGCGCAACGGTTTCTTCTCCCAAGCCATCAGGCTCCTTCACACAGTATAATTGGGCTTTTTCCAATCTGAAATTCTTTGTACGATTTTGAATTTCTGCTAGAAAAATGTCTATTATTTATCATTCTTCTGTTACACTGTAACTTGCATGTTTTGCACTTCTTATGCACTTTATGCCGTGTACAATTGTATAGTTTGTGTTGTCCATGTAGCACCATCGGTCCTGGAGGAACGCTGTCTCATTTTTACTGTATCAGTTGTATATGGTAGAAATGACAAATAAAAGCTACTCTACTCTTCTAATTTTTTCCCTAATTAAGCCCCATAAGACATATTTGTATGGTAAAAGTACTGAATAAAAGTAAATTGTTATTGTTGCTCTTGTTGCAACTTGCAGTATTAAAAGAAAATCCAGCATTATTACACTCACAGCATTGAACCTCAATCAACTAACCTTATATTGAAGAAGTAGGAGTACAGGATTGTCCTTCTGAAACCCAGCATTCTGAAATGTTGGCCAACACCCAAAAATTAAGTCTGTTAACCTCTATGGACAATTTTCCTAGCAAAACATTCATTGAATGAGACTATGTACTGTATTGAAATCGCAGCATCTTTTATTCAAGGGATACAATTATCTAGACCAGACTATGCTTTTCTATGAATCTATTTCTGAGTTAACTGCTTCAGGATAATAATTTACTTCAGTACATCTGTACAAATAGTAGGCCAAGGGCATCATTATGTCAATGGCCCATGGAGTAGCATATTTATTCTGCACTATTTTCCTTAATGATGTGTCTTAAATTACTGCATGCAGTAATTGAAGAAACATTGGTTTTATTACACTATTGCAATTTCTTATATTTAAATGATTCATTTCAGAAACATAACCATTGGCTACCTGATACACTGGTCATTGTTAAGATGCCACGGGCTGAATAAGAATGTGCTGATGAAGAAACCATTAATTTAACAATGGAACCATGGTCTTTTACTTTCTCACAATCTACACCAAAGTAATTTTGAAATATGAGCTTGCAATGGAATTGATTATTTTAACAAATATATTCTTTCATCTTGGAAACCAGCCCTTTACATGATCATATGGTTTGCTGATTTCAAAAGAGATTTCATGTTAAGAAGTGATAGCATTACTAATGCGACACATCAGTTTTATTTGTGATAGATATTATTCTGATGGCTTTTCACCAAAATAATGAACGCAATCCAATGTGAAATAATATGCTCAATACTAGAGGCCAAAGGAATCCACTGACCATTCTTGCTCTGTGATAAATATTCATGATTGCAGGGATAACTTTAACTCCACCTGCCAAGCAAGAAGGAGATGGTAGAGATTCTAAAATTCGAGTCCTCTGCCCATTTCAGCTTGCCACAAGTTGATCCAGGACATTTAGAAGGGCAACCAAAACATAGAACATCACAGCACAGTAATGTTCGGCCCTCAATGGATTGGGGGGGACCTCATTTGGTATTATAAATTGGAGTTCGAATGGCTCAGTGGTTAGCCCTGCTGCCTCACAGCACCAGGGTCCCAGGTTCGATTCCAGCCATGGGCAACTGTGTGGAGTTTGCACATTCTCCCCATGTCTGCATGGGTTTCCTTCAGGTACTCCAGTTTCCTCTCACATTCCAAAGATGTGCAGGCCAGGTGAATTGGCTATGCTAAATTGTCCATAGTTGTTAGATGCATTAGTCAGAGGGGTGTGGGTTACTCTTCGGAGGGTTGGTGTGAACTAGTTGGGTCAAAGGGCCTGTTTCTACACTGTAGGGAATCTAATCTAATCAATTACAATTTAATTATGATGCACAGAGAATGCGGAAAGCCTGTCCTTCCAATTTGAACTTCTAATGGCTGCTTAGAAAACAGACAAAGAAATATTGATTTTGAGTAATGGTTAGGGTCCAGGAGAACAGCATACATTTCCTATGCTTCCCTACCCCTCCCCATGTCTCAATTGCTACTAGCCCAGAACAACACCTCCTACAATGGCACCCAAGGATTGCTTATCCCACCAGTCCGAGGCATTGAATGTTGGACAACTTCATTAATGCTGATCAATTTCATGTCTTTTCACAACTGATAAACTGTAGTGCCCAACAGAATGCAATTAACAGCTGATTATTCAGGCTTCTAATCCTCATAAATGAGTAACAAACATGCCTTATGAAGAATTAGATCAATCCATGGAAATTTCAATGTTCCTTCATAATGCAGTCAAATTTAATTTTCACCTCCTGTTTGGATGAAGTGCAGAGTGCTATCTGTTATTTCAGTCAAAAAATAACGGCTCCTGCAACCTATCTCCTCCACAAACACCTCCACTTTGATTAACAGTTATCTTCTTGTTAAGTTGCCGATTCAACCTAGGATGGTAAGTTTAGCCCTAACACCTCCAAATACTTGAAACTTCAATTAGTGATCTTGTTGCTATTTTCAGATCCTGCTATGAGATTAATGAATGCCATACTTGCCTACAAAAAAGCATTGTGTGCATGGAAAAGTCATTCATTTTCCATAAAGCTCCTGGGATGTTGTAAAAACTTTACTACAAGCCTTTCTTCCTCTTTTCTTTTCTTCTTGACTTCCTTTCTTCCTCCCTCCCATTACTTCAATTCCATGTTGAATTTTGTTACTGATGTTTACTTTTTCCTTAGAGTTTTAAAAAGCTAATAGAACCTGGTCACAGGCTTTTAAGCTTTTTTTGCTGTCATTTTATGGGGAATTATAATGTTTTGTTATTTATGATGCTACAGAAAAATGATTTGAATTTTGCTTGGTACCAACTAAGAAAATTGATAGCTGGAACCACATATCAACTCAACTTTAATAAAGTGCCTCATAGATTAGGATCCTGCCATATAATCACAATTTGAAACTCACTTTTAATTGTTGAGATTAGAAATGAAATATATCTAATATTGTAGTACTTAAAAATTTCATATACAACTTCCTATATAAAAAAAAATCAGAGTAGATTAGATAACTGCTTCAACCAGACATTAATATTAGTTCACATCCTTTTATTTAATGAAAATCATACAGTAATATTGTCCAAAGAATGGAAAAGATATAGAAATGAAAAAGACAGAAAAGATAAATTCCCTGCTGCATTCCAAAATTAGAAAAAGGTTTATTATTAATTTACTGACGATTCAAGTCTAAGATGAGCTTCACACTGCATGATAGCCAAGCAAACTGTAATGACTAGCAGGAAATGGTCAAAATTATATCTTATTCTCATTCTCTTAATCCCAAATCTCATTCACCCACATGAGAAAATCATGATTATTGTCCTCATCTTTCTTCAAATGTTATCTGAATCCCAGATTGAGGCAAAAACATCCATCAGTGCGATTAGACAAAATTAGATACATCAAAATTAAGGGCAAAACAGTAACTGATTTTCTCCAGAAGCTTTATTTGACAACAGCCATTAATGCTAAACTTAACTACTCAGATTAAAGCTCTGTTTCCGGAATGATCTGCCCACTTCCACATTTATTTAAAAATGTTCTTACATCTCCACAAATATTGATTAATATGAGGTTCTGCCAACAGGTTTTGAACATCAAGTCTAGATAATTAGTCTTTTTGATAAGCTACCACTAACCAGTGGGTATTCACTGCATTGAAGTGCAGTAAATTCTTGAGCTAACAACCATCAGAATGGGAATGGAAGCAAAGGAAATGCTTCAGCAAAGTGATCAATTTGCTTTGTTTTGATTAGAGTGTGGCTGATAGAGATTTGAAACCTATTAAAAGAATTAAAAGTAAGTTGAGAGTAACAATGTTTCATAATTTATGAAACAGTTTGTTCTTAAAGCCAGAATCAGACTGGATCACATTCTGCCAGCAGTACAGTTAATCTTGAAATGTCAACACCTTATTCTGGTTTTATATGAACGTTTTGTTTGTCAATGTAACATACATCTCACATGGGAGTAAATATTTAAACTGAGTTATTTTCCAGTGCTAAGTACATGAGTAAACAGAAATCAGCAGAATAGTAGCAACAATCAATGATATTGACGCACTTTTGTTTTATTCGTTCACGAGATTTGGGTGTCACTGGTTGGGCCAGCATTTTGCAGTCCATTTGGTGTTTGTATGCTGTTAGGGAGGGAATTCCATGATATTTGACCTAATAACACAGAAGGGACAGTGATGTATTTCCAAGTCTGGATGATGAATAGCTTGGTGGGGGGAATCTTGCAGGTGTTGACATTCCAGTGTATCTTTTGCCTTGCTCCTTCAAGATCAAAATTGTCATATGTTTGGACGGTGCTACAAGGACCATTCACAAACTTCTGCAGTACATCTTATAGATATTACACACTGTTGTTACTGAGTGTTGATGATGGAGAAAGTTAAAGTTCCTAAGTGTAATATCAATTGAGCAGATTGCTTTGTCTTGGATGGTGTCAAGCTGCTTGAGTGTTGCTGGAGTTACAGTCATCGAGGCAAGAGGGGAGCATTTCATCATATGCATGACTTGTGCCTTGTAAGAAGGTGGACAGGCTACTTACTGCAGCATTTCTAGTCTCTGACCTATTCTTATAGCCATAGTATGGCAGGACTTACACAGTTAATGAGAGGTTCCAAGGGAGTGTTGTTGAGAGTGTGTTGCTGGAAAAGCACAGCAGATCAGGCAGGATCTGAGAAGCAGGAAAATCAACGTTTCAGGCCGGAGCCCTTCATCAGGAATTCCTGATCGCCAGCATCTGCAGACCTCACTGTCCCTGAGGGAGTGTTGTCAAACAGAGAGAACTAGGGGCTCAGGTGCATAGTTCCTTGAAACCTGTGTTACAAGTAGACAGGGTAGTAAAGTAAACATTTGGCATGCTTGCCTTCATGGGTCAGATAATTGAGTATAGGATTTGGAACGTCATGTTGTGGCTATACAGAACAATGGTGAGGCCACTTTTGGAGTACCATGTGCAATTCTGATTACCCTGCTGTAGGAAGGATGCTATTAAATTGGAAAGGGTACCGAAAAGATTTACAATGATTTGACTAGGACTGGAGGGTTTAGGTTATAAAGAGAGGCTGGATAGGCAAGACTGATCTGTCTGGAGCACAGGTAGTTGAGAAATGATCTTATAGGTGTTTAGAAAATCATAAGATGCATAAACATGGTGAATACTTTAGGTCTTTCATTTTAGAGGAGTTTAAAACTACAGGGCATACTTTTAAGGTGAGAGAAGGGAGGTTTAAAAGTGACCTTAGGGGCAAATTTTTCACACAGAGGATGGTTTATATGTGGAATGAACTGTCGGGAAGTGGTAGATGCAGGTACAATTACGACATTTAGAAGATATTTAGATAGGTACAGGATTAGGAAAGGTTTAGAGGGAAATAGGCCAAATGCAGACAAATGGGACTAGTTTCATTTGGGAAACATGGTTAGCATGCATAATTTGGATCATAGGGCTTGTTTCTGTGCTGTATTACTCTATGACTATAGTTCAATTTTTAACCAAGGTATTCAAAAAGAAACCTGACAATTATTTGATTCTATGATATGCTTTGTCATTTACAGATTTTACAAAATGTCGGATTTAACAAATTGCTTCAGTTAAAGGGAGAAAAAGCTTCAACAAAGGCCATTTCTTGGGTGGGGGATCATAAGATTAATTGCACAGTGCCTGGAGCAGTTGAGGCAGCTAATGCATAAAATTTGTGCTGCCTCATCAATTTAATGATTGTTGTGTACAGCCCAGTCTGAAAAGTATTATTGACTGGTGACAAGTGGTAGGCAGTGCCTATGAATGACATGATAAATAATCATTTCTGTTACCTCTTAAGACAGCCTCTCTAGACAACCTGCTGGAACAGGTTCAGGAAGACTTCTATTAGAAGGTAAATGTCAGAAAGCAGAGTGACAAGCATTAACCTTACAGTGTAATATTGCATGGTGGATCACCAGATCTGAGAAGGCTACTGTCAGGTCAGAAATAAAGAATTTTTTTTTCTCAGCTTCCAGAAAGCAATATCATAGCAAAGCTCTGCTGCAGAGCCCTAAGCTGAGGACTAGGATCACAGACAAGAAAAGTTTGTTGTACATTCAATGTTCAGTAATTGGCAAATCATTTGCAGACCCTGCTGTCGTGACTGGTTTAAACACTTTACTTAGAGGTAAGAGCCCATCCTTTCTGATGCAGAAGTGATGGTCAATTCTATGACAACACTTCTGGGACAAAATCATACTGTTTCAGTTTCAGATTCAGCACAGGCAGAGAGCACCTACATCTGTGTGTTGGAGCAGGAGCTCATGCGGACGCAATTGAATCTCTGCTTGTTGCCATATAGTCCCATTTTGGTATGGTACAGTTTCAATCTGATGCCACCCTGGCAGCAGATATTCATGCTTTCATCAGTCTGTGCTGCAATACCATTACTGAGGCACCACTGCTGAGGAATGGCAATGACTTTGAACAGTACAAACCTGTTCTCCTTTTTTCTGGAGGAACTTATGGTCTCATGATTGCTGCTCAGCCAATGCCCCTGCTATTACCAGCAGCCCTGACATCTGGAAACTATGCTGACATAATGTAAGAAACATTGGGCCCATAATACATGAAATAGCTCAAGGGCATCACACAAGACATTTTCCTGAAGTAGAAGTTGGCAAAACCTCCCCCAAATATACTGCAGCCACTAGACTTACACAATAAAGCAATATAAAGTCAGCAGAAGCATCTGAAGACAGAGACGAAAGCAATGTCCAAGAGTGTGTCTATTTCAATGCCAGGAGCATCTGGAATAAGGTGGATGAACTTGAAGCATGGGTTGGTACCTGGGATTTCAATGCTGTGGCCATTTCAGTGACAAGAGTAGAGCAGGGACAGGAATGGTTGTTGCAGGTTCCATGTTTTAGATGTTTCAGTAAGAACAGATAGGATCAAGAATGTTAAAGGAGGTGGGGATGTGGCCTTGTTAATTAAGGACAGTATTACAGCTGCAGAAAGGATGTTTGAGGACTCATCAACTGAGATAGTATGGGCTGAGATTAGAAACAGGAAAGGAGAGGTCACCCTGTTGGGAGTTTTCAAAATGCCTCTGAATATTTCCAGAGATGTAGAGGAAAGAATAGTAAAGATGATTCTCGATAGGAGCGAGAGTGACATGGTAATTGTTATGGGGGACTTCAACTTCACATATATTGACTGGGAATAGTATAGCTCAAGTACATTAGATGGGTCAGTTTTTGTCCATTGTATGCAGGAGGGTTTTCTGACCCAGCATGTAGACGGGCCATTAGATTTGGCTACATTAGATTTGGTACCTGGTAATGAACCTGGCCAAGTGTAAAATTTGGAGACAGGTAAGCACTTTGATAATGGTGACCACAATTCAGTTATATTTACTAGGATTTAGGATGCATAAGATGGGGAAGGAAACTGTGGGATATGGGCACAATAGAAATGTGGAGTTTATTTAAGGAACAGCTACAGTGTGTCCTTGATAAGTGTGTACCTGTCACACAGGAAGGAAGTTGTCGAGTGTAGGAGCCCTGGATTACTAAGGAAGTTGAATCTCTTATCAAGAGGAAGAAGAAGGTTTATGTTCGGATGAGATGTGAAGGGTCAGTTAGTGCAATTGAGAGTTACAAGGTAGCCAGGAAAGACCTGAAGAGAAAGCTAAGACGAGCAAGGAAGGGGCATGAAAAGTTGACTGATGGGATCAAGGAAAACCCTAAAGCTTTCCACAGGTATATAAGAGATAAAAGAATGACTAGAGTAAGATTAGGGTCAATCAAGGATAGTAGTGGGAAGTTGTGTGTGGAGTTAGAGGAGATAATGGAGGCACTCAATGAATATTTTTTGTCAGTAGTAACATTGGAAAAAGACAATGTTGTTGAGGAGAATACAGAGAAAGAGGCTACTAGACTGGATGGAATTAAGGTTCAGAAGGAGGTGGTGTTAGAAATTCTGGAGAGTGTGAAAATATATAAATCCCCGGGGCTAGATAGGATGTATCCTCAGATTCTCTGGGAAGCCAGGGAGGAGATTGCTGAGTCTTTGACTTTGATTTTTATGTTGTCATTGTCTACAGGAATAGTAGCAGAAGACTGGAGGATAGCAAATGTTGTTCCCTTGTTCAAGAAGGGGAGCAGAGACAACCCTGGTAATTAGATCAGTGAGCCTTACTTCAATTGTGGGTAAAGTGTTGGAAAAAGTTATAAGAGATAGGAATTATAATCATCTCAATAGAAATAAGTTGATTAGTTTTAGTCAACACTATCTGAGGTAGGTCGTGCATCACAAACCTTATTGAGTTCTTTGAGAAGGTGACCAAACAGGTGGAAGAGGGTAAAGCCATTGATGTGGTGTATATGGATTTCAGTAAGGCATTTGATAAGGTTCCCCATGGTAGGCTACTGCACAAAATACGGAGGCATGGGATTGAGGGTGAGTTAGTGGTTTGGATCAGAAATTGGCGAGCTGAAAGAAGACAGAGTGTGGTAGTTGATGGGAAATGTTCATCCCAGAGTTTAGTTACTAGTGTTCCTCAAGGATCTGTTTTGGGTCCACTGTTGTTTATCATTTTTATAAACGACCTGGATGAGAGCAGAGAAGGATGGGTTAGTAAATTTATGGATGACACTAAGGTCGGTACAGTTGTGGATAGTGCTGAAGAATGTTGTAGGTTACAGAGGGACATAGATAAGCTGCAGAACTGGGCAGAGAGGTGGAAAATGGAGTATAATTCAGAAAAATGTAAGGTGATTTGAAAGGAGTAACAGGAATGCAGAATACTGGGTGAATGGTCAGATTCTGCCTGGAGACCAGTTACAAGTGGAGTTCCGCAGGGATCAGTTCTGGGTCCTCTGCTGTTGGTAATTTTTATTAATGATTTGGATGAGGGAGTCGAAGGGTGGGTCAGTAAATTTGCAGATGATACGAAGATTGGTGGAGTTGTGGATAGTGAGGAGGGCTCTTGTCGGCTGCAAAGGGACTTGGATATGATGCAGAGCTGGGCTGAGGAGTGGCAGATGGAGTTCAACCCTGCCAAGTGTGAGATTGTCCATTTTGGAAAGACAAATAAGAATGCAGAATACAGGATTGACGGTAGGGTTCTTAGTGTGGTGGAGGAACAAAGGGATCTTGGGGTCTATGTTCATAGATCTTTGAAAGTTGCCACTCAGGTGGAGAGAGC
>NC_057723.1:61201807-61213178 GCF_004010195.1 Chiloscyllium plagiosum | reverse complement strand
GTTCTTTACCCTGAGAGTGGTGGGGGCATGGAATGCACTGCCTGTGGGAGTGGTAGAGTCAGAATCTTTGGTGACCTTTAAGCGGCAATTGGATAGGTACATGGATGGGTGCTTAAGCTAGGACAAATGTTCGGCACAACATCGTGGGCCGAAGGGCCTGTTCTGTGCTGTATTGTTCTATGTTCTATGTTCTATGTTCTATGATTCTTGGTATTATAGATGAGCAGAGAGATTTTGGTGTCCATTTATATAGATCCCTCAAAGTTGCCACCCAGGTTGATAAGGCTGTTAAGAAGGCATACAGTGTGTTAGCTTTTATTAGTAGAGTGATCAAGTTTAGGAACCACAAGGTCATGCTGTAACTGTACAAAACTCTGGTGCAACCACATTTGGGGTATTGCGTACAGTTTTGGTCACCACATTATAAGTATGTGGAACCTTTTGAAAGAGTTCAGAGGAGATTTACTAGGCAATGGCCTGGTATGGAAGGGAAGGTCTTACGAGGAAAGACTGATAGACTTGAGGCTGTTTTCATTAGAGAGAAGAAGGTTAAGAGGTGACTTAATTGAGATACCTAAGATAATCAGAGGGTTAGATGGGTAGACAGTGAGAGCCTTTTTCCGCGGATGGTGATTGCTAGCATGAGGGGACATAGCTTCAAATTGAAGGGTGATAGATGTCAGACAGATGTCAGAAGTATTTTCTTTACTCAGAGAGTAGTAGGGGCATGGAATGCACTTCCTGCAATAGTTGTAGACTCACCAAATTTATGAGCATTTAAATGGTCATTGGATAGGCATAAGTGTGGGTTAGATGGGCTTCTGATTGGTTTCACAGGGCGGTGCAACATTTAGGGTTGAAGGACCTGTACTGCGCTGTAATGTTCAATATTCTATGAGTACATGGTTCCATTTTGCATGATTATTCAAAGTACAATTGCAATAAAGGATTTGATTTGAATTATTTGATTTATTATTGCTAAGATACAGTGAAAAGTATTGTTTTGTGTGCTATCCAGATAAATCCTACCTTACATAAGTACATCAGTGCAATAGAACAGAATGCAGAGTATAGGGTTACAGCTGAGACAAGATGCAGAGCAAGATCAACTGTAATATGTGAAAAGTCTGGGTTATAAGTCTGAGAAAAATGGGAAAGAAGCTATTCTTGAATCTGTTGGTACTTGTTTTCAAATTTGTGTACCCTCTGACCAATTGAAAGAGGGTGGAAGAGAGTATAACTGGGGTAGGAGCAAATCTCTGGAGCTGGCTGCTTTCCCCAATAGTGGGAAGTATAGACGGAGTCAATGGAAGGAAGGCTGGTTTGCATGATGGACTTGTCTGCATTCACAACTTTGTAATTTCTTGCTGTCTTGGGCAGAGCAGTTGCCATATCAAGTTGTGATGCATTTGGATAGGATACTTTCTACAGTGCATCTGTAAAAATTTGCAAGCGTCATTGTGGACATCTTGAATTTCCTTTGCCTTCTGAGGAAGTAGAGGCATTTGGTGCTTTCGTGACTGTAACATTGACATAGATGGACCAGGACAGATTGTTGCTGATTTTTACTCCTAGGAATTTGAATCTCTCAACCATCTCCACGTTGATACAGACAGAGACATGTTCACCACTCCGCTTCATGAAGTCAAAGACCAGCTCCTTTATTTTACTGTTGTTGAGGGATAGATTGTTGTCTTTACGCTATGCCACTAAATTGTCTATCTCTTTCTTGTCTATCTCTCTCGTACTCTGTTTCATCAATGTTTGAGATCTGACCCATTACGATGGTGTCATCAGCAAATTTTTAAATGGAGTTAAAGCTGAATTTGGTCACACAGCCATGAATGTATAAGCAGTATAGTAAAAGGCTGAGGATGCAGCGTTGTGAGGCACCATGTTGAGGATTTTCATGGAGGAGGTGCTGTTGCCTATCCGTACTGTTTGTAGTTTGCAGAACAGGAAGTTGAAGATCCAGTTGCAGAGTTGGGAGCAAAGTCCTAGGTCTTCGAGATGAGTTTGGTCAGAATTATCATGTTGAAGGTAGAGATATAGTCAATAAATAGGAGTCTGATGTAGGTATCCTTGTTATCCAGATGTTCCAGAGATGGATGTAGAGCCAAGGAGATGGTGTCTGATGAGAAAATAAGGTGAAAATGAAAACATTCAGATTCATGAAGTCGAGAACACATTTGCCTTAAGGGTTCAATGGTAACTTCTGAATCTTGCCATTGAGTGATAACTAACCTCTTGCCATTCACTTGCATCGTCTTAATGCATCAACTTGTCTTATTTATGCTCCACTTCCAAATCTTCTTGCCTTCTTGAGAAGTAAACAATGCCAGTTCCTAATATTTAAATCACCGCAGCTGCAGCTCGACAAATGCTTTTTCTGGTTATCCTGAAAATACTGCCTCACAAAAAGATCCCATAGCCTTCATCTTTGATCAATACTTCACCCACGCAAGCCAGGATCAACAACCTCATCACAACATCGTACGTGATCTCTGACCAACTCAGACATCACCTCAACACTTCAGTTTGAAACAGAGAGCGTCCTGCAAACTATATGTTTCTGCCAAGTCATTTTGCATATAAACGTACACACATATCTTATGCATTTCCAAAGGATGCAACTTTGTGCTTACTTTGAGGCTTCCTTAGTGCTCAGCAAAAGGCTAAATCCCCCTGTGTATCTTGCATTGATTTCTTTGCATACAGGAGTTTTTATGCTCTGTCATAGGCTGCCAGGCTCTATGTTTTGCTTGGTTTTTCAGAACAGAGAATAGGTCGGTCAGCAGAGAACACTGAACAGTCAAAAGAATGGATATATTACTATGAAGCACCATTCCACATCAAAGTCACAACAGCGGCATGTATCAACAGTTTATTTGGCAAACTAACTATATGTGTTTCAAGAGTGAAAATCAACGGGGAGCAGTCCTTAATGAGGGTTGAATTCGGGCTACAGTCAGTTAGAGGATTTCCCAACACTTAGGCAAGGGGCTCAACCTAATCCAGTCCAGGGAGTTGGCCACAGTGAGTTAATAAAACTCTTGAAATCAGAGGCCTTGCAAGGGACAGTTACAGTAATCATGCTTCCACTAATTCAAAAATATTGCTTGTCTGGCTTCAATTTCTTCATGAAATTCATCTTCATCTGCAGGACATTCATTGTCCAAGAGTGCATATTAAATTTGTGGACTCAAACAATCACAACCATTACATTGTGCACAATAATTACTTCCTTGTCATGTCAGTTAAGCAACTGTAATGAGAATGAGAGATTCAAAAGTAGAATCTGTAGTCCCCATTTCACAACCACATCCTATTGCTAGCACTAAATGACATTGTTTAATAGCTGCCAGGCTTGCACACTGAACTGTAAGTTTTTTGGGCATGCAGGGACATGGTAGTGGAATATAGCATGGTGGTTCATTGGCAGGATTCTGTTCCCAAAATAGCATGATACGCTTGGTTATGCAACTCAGAATTGAATAATGTAACGTAGCTCAGAGTTCCTTGTGTAGGTATGAAAATGACCTCCTTAGAAAGGCTCCATATCACCTGTAAGATTCATAGCATGAGGCTTCATTGTGATGATGAGAGGGCTTAGGAGTTTAATAAATACAGGTGTTTTAGATCTTTCATACTCACAGATTATCTGTTTATGGATCAGATGAAGTATTCTGTGTGTGGATTCATTGTGGCCTTGGTGCTCCTCTGAAGACTATGTCGAGGGAACAGTGATTACTATCTTGTGCACAAGTCCAGCAAGAAAATTAATCTTCATTGGCTGCTGAACAGCTTCCAGAGAAAGAAGTAGAGGGTGAAGATCATCCAAGGAGGTAGGGGCAAATGATGAGCTGGAGGATCTACTGGTATCATTGTTATTCACTGACTGAAAGACATTACAGGCACTGTCCTACTCATGCCAGTGTAGTTATGGGCTATGTTTTCCTGAAATTTGGTAAAGGCAAGGACTGAGTTTGCTTGGAGGGGTATGGAAGCACAATTAGTGATCATGTATGAGCAGGAAAGTTGGCAAAATGTCCATAATCAGTGAGTGGGAAGTGCAAGAAGTGTTAGTAGTCAGAAGATGAGTTGAGATGAGTGAGAGCTGTTGAGTGGACGTGGTACATGCAATAATAACAGTTGTAGTACATGAGCCTTGGGGAAATATGTGTGTAGTGGCAGAATTCAAGTGAGTGATGTCCTGTGCATGTGAAGTAGTGGAGAGGAGATACTGCTACTTACCCTTACACAGCATAACAGATTGCTGAGATATTTTCTGCACTTCTGGGCATCTGCACCAAGCAGAGCACTGACCCCATATGAGGTTGTGTTCAGGCTTGGTTAAAATGACATGGCCTTATGTCAGGATCACCTGCTAAAAGCACTTTTCTCTTCTCTGTCATCCTGTCCACCACCATCTTCATGACCCTGACTATGTAGCACTGAGTGAGCTTTCAATTCCTGTATGCTGTGTCCTGAATGTTGAGAGTTGAGCACCACAATGTGAGGGGTTAGTCTGGATTGCAGTATCTGAAGAAATGTGCAGCTGGAATTCTAATATTGTGCCAGAGGTATACAGATCAGAAGGCCTCATTAGTTGTGAATACCTTCAGCCCCTTGGGCATGCAATACCTTGAGAAAGGCACCGAAGACACCCATTATGTAATTAATGAGGTGAAGAGTGGAAGATTGTCGGAGAAACATTGCTGTGAGTCGTGGTGGATCAGGTACCATGAACCTAACTTTGTAAAACACTTCAATTGTGAATAGGAAAATTACGGAGTATGAGGAAGATCTAGATGATAATGCTTGTTTCAGACTTCCTCATTATTATCCCTTTCAGATCCTTACAGGGTTGCATGAACAGAGAATTGTGGAGCAACTGTGTTTAAGGATGCAGTGCATATTTTCGTGGTACATATTGGCACCAATGATATAGCCAGGAAAGGGATTGAGGATCTGAAAAGTGACCACAGAGAGTTAGATTGTAAGCTGAAGAGCAGGACAAGTAGAGTAGTGATCTCATGTCTTCTACAGGTGCCACGAGATAGTGAGATGAGGAACAGTCAGCGAATGCAGCTTAACCCGTGACTGCGAGGCTGGTGCAGAAGGGAGGGCTTCAGATATCTGGACCATTGGGATACCTTATGGGGAAGGTGGGACCTGTACATGAAGGACGGGTTGCACCTGAACTGGAGGGGCACAAATGTCCTGGGTGGGAGATTTGCTTGTGTGATACGGGAGGGTTTAAACTAGAGGGAATCAGAGCCACATGCCTGAGAGGGGGTCAGTTGCAGATGGGGATGTATTAAATCTATCAGAAAGGTTTCTCACGTGGTGAAATAAAGGGATTGGTTAAAGTGTGACTGCTTTAATGCAAGGAGTGTCCGAAATAAGAGTGACGAACTTAGAGCATGGATCAATATGTGGAGCTATAATGTTGTGGCCATAATGGAGACATGGGTTTCACAGGGGCAGGAATGGTTGCTTGATGTTCCAGGGTTTAGAACATTTAGAAAGAAAAGGAAGGGTGGAAAAAGAGGAGGGAGATGTAGCATTGCTAATCAGAGAGTGCATTACAGCTACAGAAACGAAGGTTGTTGAGGAAAGTTTGTCTACTAAGTCAGTATGGGTGGAAGTTAGGAACACCAAGTGAACAGCCACCGCATTGGGGGTTTTCTACAGACCACCTATTAGCAGTAGAGAAATTGAAGAACTCATAGGCGAGCAGAATCTGGAAAAATTCAGAATTATCAGGGTTATTGTTATGGGTGATTTCAACTTTCCCAATATCGACTGGAACCTCCTAAGTGCAGATGGTTTCGATGGAGCCGTTTTTGTCAGGTGTGTTCAGGAGAATTTCCTTATTCAGTATGTAGACAGACCGACGAGGGGAGAGGCCATTTTGGGTTTGGTGTTCGGCAATGAGCCAAGACAGGTGTCAGATGTTGCAGTGGAAAAGCACTTTGGTGACAGTGATCACAACTGCCTCACATTTAGCATAGCCTTGGAGAGTAAAAGGAGGAATTACCGAGGAAAGATATTTAATTGGGGAAAAGGAAATTATGACGTTATCAGACAGGAGTTAGGAAGTACAGACTGGGAGCAATTGTTTCACAGAAAGGGCACAACAGACATGTGGAGACTATTTAAGGAGCAGTTGTTGCGAGTGATGCATGAATTTGTTCCTCTGAGACAGGTAAGAAGGGGTAAGATTAGGGAATCTTGGAAGACGAGAACAGAGGAACTTCTTGTCAAAAGGAAGAAGGCAGCTTACATAAGGTGAAGGAAGCAAGGATCTAGCATACCTTTAGAGGATTACAGGCTTGCTGGAAAGGAGCTCTGAAATGGACAGAGGAGAGCCATGAGGGGGCACGAAAAAGGCTTGCCAAGAAGGATTTGGGAGAACCCAAAGGCATTTTACTCATACGTGAGGAATAAGAGAATGCTCAGGGAGAAGGTAGGGCCGATCAGGTATAGTGTAAGGAACTTGTGTGTGGAGTCTGAGCAGATAGGAGAAGCCCTAAATGAGTTTTTTGCTTTGGTTTTCACCAAGGAAAGGGAACTTGTTGTAAATGAAAACTTAGAGGAGCTGGGATACAGTCTTGACCAGATCAAGATTGATGAAGTTGATGTGCTGGAAATTTTGGAAAACATTAAGATTGATAAGTCCCCAGGGCCAGACCAGATTTATCCTAGGCTGCTCTGGGAAGCGAGAAAGGAGGTTGCTAAGCCGCTGGCGAGGATATTTGCCTCCTCACTCTCCACGGGAGTCGTACTGGAGGATTGGAAGGAGGCGAATGTTGTTCCTCTTTTTAAGAAGGGTAATAGGGAAATCCCTGACAATTACAGACCAGTCAGTCTTATGTCTGTGGTCAGCAAAGTTTTGGAAAGAATTTTGAGGGATAGGATTTATGACTATTTGGCAAAGCATAGTGTGATTAAAGGCAGTCAGCATGGCTTTGTGAGGGGCAGGTCGTGCCTCACAAATCTTATTGATTTCTTTGAGGAGGTGACAAGACAAGTCGACAAAGGTCGAGCAGTGGATGTGATCTATATGGACTTCAGCAAGGCATTTGATAACGGTCCCCATGGTAGGTTCATTTGTAAAGTCAGAAAGTATGGGTTACAGGGAGATTTGGCTATCTGGATTCAGAATTGGCTGGCTGACAGAAGGCAGTGAGTGGTTGTAGATAAAAAGTGTTCTGCCTGGAGGTCGGTGTTGAGTGGGGTCCCGCAGAGCTCTGTTCTTGGGCCGCTCTTTGTAGTTTTTATAAATGACTTGGATGAGGAGGTTGAGGAGAGGGTTGGTAAATTTGCATATGACACAAAGGTTGGAGGTATCATCGATATAGAGGGCTACTGCAAGTTGCAGCATGACATAGACAGGATACAGAGCTGGGCTGAGAAATGGCAGATGGAGTTCAACCTGGATAAATGCGAAGTGATACATTTTGGAAGATTGAACTCGAATGCTGAATATAGGATTAAAGACAGGATTCTTGGCAGTGTGGAGGAACAGAGGGATCCCTCAAAGTTGCCACCCAAGTGGATAGGGTTGTTAAGAAAGCATATGGTGTTTTGGCTTTCATTAACAGGGGGATCGAGTTTAAGAGCCGCGAGGTTTTGCTGCAGCTCTATAAGTCCCTGGTGAAACCGCACTTGGAATATTATGTCCAGTTCTAGTCGTCCCACTATAGGAAAGATGCAGAGGCTTTGGAGAGAGTGCAAAGAAGGTGTACCAGGATGCTGCCTGGACTGGAGGGCTTGCCTTATGAAGAAATGTTGAATAAGCTCAGACTTTTTTCTCTAGAGAGAAGGAGGAAGCGAGGAGACCTGATCGAGGTAGACAAGGTAATGGGTGGAATAGATAGAGTCAATAGCCAGAGACTTTTCCCCAGGGCAGAATTGACTGGTACGAGGAGTCATAGTTTGAAGATATTAGGGGCAAGGTATAAAGGAGACATCAGAGGTAGGCTCTTTATGCAGAGAGTTGTGAATGCATGGACTGCGTTGCCAGCTGTGGTGGTAGAAGTGAAGTCAGTGGGGACATTTAAGCGACTGCTGGATATGCACATGGATAACACTGGGTTGAGGGGTGCAGAGTTTAAGTTACTATATTTTACATGAGGATTAACCTTGGCACAACATCGTCGGCCAAAGAGCCTGTTCTGTGCCGTACTTTTCTATGTTCTATGTTCTATATTCTAGGTGAGAAGTCACACAACACCAGTTATAGTCCAACAAATTTATTTGAAATCACAAGCTTCTTTCAGTATGCAACCTCTTTGTCAAGTGTTTGAGAGAGAGAAGAGCACACAAATCTTGCAGACAGAGAGACCAAGGGAAAAGAGATCAAAAAATTATCCAACTAGTGTGAGTGGTGTGTCGAGCATTACATCCCTGCAGGTGACCAACAGTGTTAGTCGATGTGAATAAAGTGTCAACAGCTGAAAAACATGTGAAGATATGACCTATAATCCAATTCAATGAGGCAGAGAAATAATTACAAAAAAAAACTAAAAACAATGTGGTGCTGGAGATTAACTAAATGACTAGAATAGCATGATCGGTATAAGAGTTGCATGCTGAGGGTCTAACCAAAGTAGTAAGTAATCCAAAACCGTACAAACTAATTAAACTGGAACGATCATAACAATTCATCAAGGTGATGGAGTCAAAACAAGACAGTAAGGAAAATTTTACAGATGCAGAACAGTGTGGTGGGGTCACATTTATCACAATATGAACCCTCATATGCCACAGACAAAGATGCCCCAAGGCATGGTAGAATGGCGAGACCTTGCAAATGCAACAATGGATGAATGGACACTGTGCAACAACTGCCAGACAGGAATGTTTCTTCCTAGTCAGGGAACACTTCAGCGGTCAAGGACATTCAGCCTTCGATCTTTGGTTAAGCAACCTTCAAGATACATAACAAAGCAGAATTGCCGAGCAGAAACTAATCATCAAGTTTCATACTCACGAAAACCATGATTTTGGGTTCATGTTGTGATATATGTGACCCCACCGTTCGTTCTGTATTTGTGAAACCTTTCTTATTGTCCTGTTTTGACACTGTCATCTTCATAAATTGTTATGATCTCTCTACATTTATTTCTACAGTTTTGGATTATTACTTATTACCCTCGGCATGCATATCTTACATCTATCATGGTATTCTAGTCATTTGTTTTGTCTCCAGCACCACCTTATTTTTGATATTTTGCAATTATCTCTCTGCTTCATTGAATAGGATTTTAGGTCATCCCATCGCTTTTTATTCAGCTGTTGACTCTTTACTCACACCGTCTAACATTCTTGGTCACCTGCAGAGACTTATTATTCAACACTCCACTCACACCAGTTGTTTGATCTTTTGATTTTTTTTTCTCTGGCCTTGATCTCTCTGTCTATAAATTCTGTGTCTGTGTGTTCTTCTCTCTAACTATATAGATAGCTCACAATTTCAAATAAACTTGCTGGATGATAACCTTGTGTCTTGTGACTTCAGACTTTGTCCATCCCAGTCCAACACCAGCACCTTCACATTTAGGAATGAGATCAGAGAGGGAGCAAAGTTTGAATGTTCAGCCACAAACAGCTTTTCTAGAGGGAAGAGATCCCAGATATGCCCTATCTTCCAACATTTTCTCCTCTCCCCCAAAGTGGCCTCTTGGCAAGAAATTGATGAAGATGTCAGAAGTTGTCTCAATCTGGTCAGACAATACTTGAACTTTACTTGCTGATAGCTCTGCTTTCTGATAGTCGAGGGAAGACCTTAAGTGCTGGAGGCAGTGAAGTGATGAGACATGTTGTTAATTACCAACGTCTGGCATCTGAATTATGAAGAATGACCAAAAGCAACTGAGATGTATTATGATCTCCCAGAGACCGAATACTTTTTAAATAGAACAGCTTAATCAGCTTCAACAGCCAAGGAAAAAGAACTGATGGACAATATCTTTTGAAACATTTGTTGTCAAAGAAGAGTTACAATCAAGATAATTTAAACATTAATTAACAAGAGCGATATTGCAACTATAAAGATAAATTCCACTTTGAACAGTCAGCATAACAAATATATATTGTACAAAATTTCAAGCATTCTCACTCAGCATATACATCATTTTATACTCAGCTGTCAAGTCCTGTAGTCTCCAGGTAGGGATTTAGATCCTTTACTCAGACGGGAGTTAGGCCCAAAGTCCCTTCACATAATACTACAGCCAACTGCTCCAGGCTCACGAAAGGCACATCTTTTCCCAATTGTTACTGCTTATCTCCTGAAATCCACTATCTTTGCTCTCCTTTACTAGTTGTACCACGGCATCTCATCCCTGCTACCTTGTAATTGCAGAATTACTGTTCTTGTTTTATTCTTAGAGACTCATCCCTGCTTCTGCATTAAGGTCTGTGTTAAACTTTGTCGTTGTGTTCTGCAACTATTCTGCTCAATCATTTACTGTAACTTGACATTGACTCACTGATCTATTTATCTTGGCTTCACCTAACTCCTAATTTCATTGCAACTTAGGTCCCATGAGTGTTTCTCGAAAGTCTAATGGCCTCACACCCAAGAAAACTAATTGTCCCACTTCCAATATTATTCTAGTTTATCCTTGGATATAAAAGGAACTTTGCAAGCGAATATATAAGCTTTACCCTGAAGCACAAGTTTTATTGTAGAGGTTTGTAAGATAGCAAATGATAGAAAAAAAAATAGTATTTTAAATTAAACTGTGGGCATGGTGCAGGAAGACATGCATAAAAGGTAACCTTAGGACCTCATATTAAGAAGTTCTTTATTTTAAAGTGTGTTCAATAGTTGAATAGAGTGAAGAGAACAGGAAAGTAGAAAATTTGGAACCATTTGAAAAGTATTGGATACAGTAATTGGGAATATGTAGGGCAGTTCTGGATGAATAAACTAAAACAGAACAAACGGCTAACTCCCCGATTCTACCACCTTTCCATGATCCACAAGCCTGACCACCCTAGCCGACGCATTGTGTCAGCATGCTCCTGCCCTACTGAACTCTTCTCTACCTACCTCAACACTGTCTTTTTCCCCCCTCGTCCAGGAACTTCCCACATACGTTCAAGACACCACCCACACCCTCCACCTCCTCTGAGACTTCCGTTTCCCCGGCCCCCAACACCTCATCTTCACCATGGATATCCAATCCCTCTACATATGCATCCGCCATGACCAGGGCCTCCAAGCCCTCCGTTTCTTCCTCTCCCAACGTCCCCAATAGTACCCTTACACCGACACTCTCATTCATTTGGCTGAACTGGTCCTCACCCTTAACAATTTCTCCTTTGCATCCTCCCACTTCCTCCAGACCAAAGG
>NC_057723.1:61196719-61200585 GCF_004010195.1 Chiloscyllium plagiosum | reverse complement strand
CCACCCCCACCCCCATTCACCTATTGTACTCTATGCTACTTTCTCCCCATGCCCACCCCCTCTCATTTATCTTTCCACCCTGCAGGCTCCCTGCATGTATTAGTTTTCACCTCTTGGTTCTCCTCAAAGCAAACTTGGAGCCTTGTTTTCAGTAATTTTGATAATCTTTATTTTTGCTTATGGAGAAGTAAGCAGCAAATTGTCTGTTTAAATATTTGAAATTCTATCCTCATGCAAAGGAATGCTGACATTATGCATAAACATTCTTATTAACATTTGTTAATGGTATTTTCTTTCTCTGTCTGCCAAAGAATGTGGCTTTTCCTTCCCTTTGTACAGGAGATTGAAAAGTGTTGCATTAAAAATGTTTTGGTAATGGTGATTCAGGAAACTATTTCCATTTTTGTGTGAATTATGGGTAAATCAGCTTTATCAAAAAAACATTTGAGGTGGGCAGGGGGAGCAGAAGGGTTTTTTTTAGCAGATAGGCTTGGATTTTCATCTGAATACAAAGGCTATCAATTGTAGTGAAAATGCCAAATGAACCTGGGAAACACAAGTTCCTCTGCAATGCTGTGGAGGCGGGAGTGGAGTTAGGTCAGTAAAATGCTCATGGCCACAGTTGGCCATTTAAATTATCAGTTACCTCAAGTCAAGCTGAACTTTGGTAGCTCAGAAATGTGACCTATAATGAGGGAGCTGTCAAGAGATTACCCTTTTATTCTGTCTGTTGACATAAGCCTGAAGGTTTCCACAACAGGGTCACGACTGCATTTCATAGCGATCTAACATTACAGTAACATGTCAGCCATTTCTCATTTTGATTTGAAATAAACAATTGATTTAAAATGTGACTAGAAATGAATTCCAATGATTGTTGTTATTAGGGATGATGAATTAAATAAAAGGTTTCTTCTCAGAAGCCAATATGTAATTGAAAGAATATAACGGTAATTCATGCATCTTATTTGCGAATGAGTTTTTTTTTAAATGTAATGATGGCTGCAACAGAACATGGATTGACATGAGTTGATATTCAGCTTGCATAGGGCCATTGCAATATGTAGAAATGCATACATTTGCATGAAAGGCTTAAATCTTCAGAACTATGAAGAGTTTTGAAGGGTCACTGGACCTGAAACATTAACTCTGATTTCTCACCACAGATGCTGCCAGGCATGCTGAGTTTTTTCCAGCAATTTTTGTTATAGTTTCTGATTTCCAGCATCTGCAGGTCTGTTTTATAAGCTAGTAATGAGATGCAAAAGCATAGAAATAAGATTGTCACTATTCAATAACGAGCTTCAGAATTCACCCTTTGAACCATAAGGGGAAAATCATAATCTCTATGGAAAAAGTCAGAATTTCAATTCTTCCAGTCAAGAATCTTACTTTGCATTTTTGCAGTAGCTTTTCAAATTTTTCACAGCTGCCCATATTGCTCAAGGGAGCAGAAAATTCCACCCATTAAGTCGACTGAGAGAAAATATTTCTCTCCAGTGGGACAGTCCAGAATAAAACAAATTATAACTAATCCTTTTGGGACTGCATCCTGAAATACTGCCTCAGACAAAATACTGTTTGAGTCCAAATGCCAGCCTTAAGTAATTGTTTAGGTCATGATCCACAGGTGACAAAGAAAGTGACCTATCTGTCTCTGTGCACCATACACCTGATTATGTTTGTGATTAGAAAAATTTAACAATAAAATGTTTATAAACAGTTTCTTAAATATTTATGTATGCATCTATCTATGCATTGAACTTAATAAAGAAAATATTCAATAATCTATCAAGAGAGAAAAAAGTCGATCCACCTTTTTGGTGAAAGGATTTGAGTTTTCATTGCTATTAAGAATTGATGAGAAACCAGTCAGTAAAGGATAGCAATGTTGATGAAATTTTCATGTAACTTGCATAGGAAACAAAAACTAAATTAAACATAGATTTTTAACTAACCGAGAGAGAAACATTAAGGGAAAATCAATGCGGTAATCTCTACCTGAAATGAATTAAATAGACTTGTTTCAATGTTATTAGTAAGCACTTAGAACTGAAAAAGACAATGGGGTGAAATTAGTTTTCCACAGACATACAATAACAAAAGCAACAGTGAACTTCTAAGATGTCTTTCATGTGGTAAAATGTCAAACAATGTAAGGATGCATTTGGGCAAATAGTCAATGCTTAGTCACAGAGGTTTTACAGAAGGAGAGAAAAGTAAAGAAACAGAGAGTTTAAGGATGGAATTTTACCATTTAAGCATGGGCAGATGAAAGTATTTTTATCAAATGTTAGAGTGTTTAAAATGATGATTGCTCAATCGGCCAGGATTGGAGGATCTCAGAGATCTCAGGTGGCAGTGGGGGGTGGGGGTGGGGTGGGGGTGAGTGCGAGAGCTGACAGGAAAAGGGAGTGACAAAGTCATGCAGAGATTTAGAAACTAGGGTTAGAATTTTAAAATTGACGAGAAAACAATGTTTGTCAATGTCAAAAGGATGACGGATGAACAGGACCTGGTATTCAGGTATTTAGGATTCAGGCAGCAGACTTTTGAGTGAACATAGATTTATGGAGAATGAAGAATGGTTACCAGCAAGGAAAGCATTGAAATGGTCA
Organism: Chiloscyllium plagiosum; assembly: GCF_004010195.1. Taxonomy (NCBI): domain Eukaryota; kingdom Metazoa; phylum Chordata; class Chondrichthyes; order Orectolobiformes; family Hemiscylliidae; genus Chiloscyllium; species Chiloscyllium plagiosum. The sequence goes on along the minus strand of NC_057723.1, from coordinate 61,197,967 downwards.
GGTCCAGAGGTAGTAAAGACATGGAAGAGGGCTTTAGGGACAAGTAAACTGAGCCGTGGCAAAGCCATAGATTGTTACAGAGGTGGAATAACATTGTATTGGTGATGAAAAATAAGCAACCATTTATTTCCAGTCAGCTTTTACTTCCCGTTAAATTGTCAGAGCGTATAATGAGTTGCTGATTCACTACTGCACATTTTACACAACAAGCTACAAGATCTATTTCATCCCCAATCACTGTGCATCTGGTTCAGTTCCAGTCACTTAGAAGACACTATTAACAATTAGAATTTAAGTGTCACATCTGTATCGACTCAGTGCACAGTTTATTGGCCACAGTACTAGACAAAAAAGACACATGAGTTTTGGTCACATTAAAGAGTTTGCTTTTGACTTAATAATTCTATTTTCAATATTTCGTACATTTCTACTTCAACATTTCACACTGTAAGTTGCAAATCTGTCTTCATCCAAGCTTTTACATTGACCAATTCCTTTGTTCGGATTGTTACTACATAAGTCAAATAACTGGGTTTCAATTTATATTTTTAGGAATCCAAAGAATTGCTTATCTTCTTTCAGGGAAAAAAAAATCAAATTCAGCATTTGTCTGTAGGATAGAAGTGTCCAAATATGTGTCATTGTGCATTACTTATAACATTAAATTTCTTGTGCCTCAAGCTGTAGATAATGATGTTCTAATTTAAGATGTAACTGTTAATTAGAGAACAATACTAATACAGCCATTTCTAAACCTTCCAGGCCGACACATGCACATGTTAAATAATTTCAATCCTACTGAAAATGAGTTTTCTGGTTTGTCGGCTGAATTGTGGGGTTTCACAATGAAAGACAAATAATTGCTCCAAAAATGACAACTTGAATATCCCTGTCTCTGGTTGATTGGCCCATGAACTCCTAAATTGTGTATAATTTCTAGATTTTTTTTTCTACATAAATTTACATATTATTTATGTAAATGCCCATTTTCCAATATGATGTTCTTTCATCATGCTAGTCCTTTTATTTACTGTCTCTGAGGTTTCGAAGTGTACTGTGCCAGACCAGAAATATTTAACTCCACAATTTGTGAATTCAGTTGTTCTTTGGTAACAATGGTTTTCAGCAGTTCTCAAAACGCAATACTGTGAAGTTTGCAATATATACTTAACTTTAGGTGACATGATTAAGAAGCTTGCAAATGATATGTATTATCCATGTTTTTGATAATGAGGAAGGAGCATATGG
>NC_057723.1:61189090-61196598 GCF_004010195.1 Chiloscyllium plagiosum | reverse complement strand
ACCCCAGGGCATCAATGTGGACTTCACCAGTTTCCTAATTTCCCCTTCCCCCACCTTATCCCAGTTCCAACCTGCCAGCTCAGCACCATCCTCAAGACCTGTCCTACCTGCCAATCTTCCTTCCCACCTATCCACTCCACCCGCCTCTCTGACCCATCGCCTTCATCCACCTCCATCCACCTATTGTACTCTTGGCTACCTTCTCCCCAGTTCCCCACTCCCATTTATCTCTCCACCCTGGAGGCTCCCTGCGTCATTCCTGATGAAGGGCTTTTGCCCGAAACATTGATTTTAATGCTCCTCGGATGCTGCCTGACCTGCTGTGCTTTTCCAGCACCACTCTAATCTAGACAAATTACAAATATGATTTAATCCAGAGAATTCTGAGCTAAGCATTTGAGGAAAACAAACAAGGCAAGAGTAACCATGAATGGTAGAATTCTGAGAAGAGTCAGCAAAAACTTAGAGTAGGATTGTTATTTGTTCTAGTGATCTTGCCTCCCAGGTGTTGAAATAATCATATTTTAAAGTTGGAAGGATAAGAACTCTTTTGTTTTTATACAATTTCCATGCTGTCTGTGCTAAGAGATTGCTTAAGCTATGTTACATCTGAGCATCATGTCCTGAGTGGAAGCATCAGCAAGATTACCTCTTGAACACAATAGCCCCCCACCCCCTTCCCCCCACCTCCAACACAACCAGCTCAGATATGGACACTTGATGGGAATGCTAGTGATAGAGACTGTGGGTTCACAATCTTGTCAGCACCTCACAGCAACAGCTCCACAGCTGGCCAAGGAAGAAATGCCCCAAGGGTGCTGACCCTCAGAGGGCTGTCGAAGACCAATCATCTGCTCATCCTCAGGTAGCAGCATTAAGAGAACAGGCAAGCGGCCTGAGATGCTGCCCAGTCCAGTCTCTGAAATAAGTGCCATAGTGTCTCTCCTGCAGCTTTTCAATGGTAGTTGCAGTTGCCCCTGCAATGCAAATTTGTGTTTCCAGGGCACACTGTTAGAGCATCCTAGAAGTGCCAACATGGCCATAAACAGTTTCTGGTTGCCACATGCCAATGTCTGTGAAGGAAAGGTGCAGGTGGCTTTTGCTTGTGGATGATGCGCTAGGCTCCAATTTGGTCATAAGTATCAGGAGGTTCTTCAGATCAAGCAGTGAACTGAATCCACTAGATTAACACTATGGTTTCCATATTTCATTTTCTTATCACAGAACATAGAACACAGACCAATACAGCGCAGAACAGTCCCTTCAGCCCTCGATGTTACGCCGCCCTGTGAACTAATCTAAGCCCATCCCCCAACACTATCTCATCATCATCCATGTGCTTATCCAAGGATTGTTTAAATCTCCCAAATGTGGCTGAATTAATTACATGGGCAGGCAGGGCATTCCATGCCCTTACTACTCTCTGAGTAAAGAACTTGCCTCTGACATCTGTCTGAAATTTATCACCCCTCAATTTGTAGTTATGCCCCTTCGTACAAGCTAACGTCATCACCCAGGGAAAATGACTTTCACTGTCTACCCTATCTAACCTCTGATCATCTTATATGTCTCTATCAAATCCCCAGATAGCCTTCTTCTTTCCAGTGAGAACCGACTCAAGTCTTTCTCTCTGCCTTTCCTCATAAGACGTTCCCTCCAGACCAGGCAACATCTTGGTAAATCTCCCCTGCACCTTTTCCAATGCTTCCACACCCTTCGTGTAATGGGGCGAACAGAATTGTACACAATAGTCTAAGTATAGTTGCAACATGACATTACAGCTCCGGAACTCAATCCTTCTACCAATAAAACTTAACACACTGTATGCCTTCTTAACAGCACTATCAACCTGGACAGCAACTTTCACGGATCTATGTACATGGACTTCAAGATCTCTCTGCACAACCACACTACCAAGAATCTTTCCATTGACCCAGTACTCTACTTTCCTGTTATTCTTCCCAAAGTGAATCACCTCACATTTGGCTGCATTGAACTCCATTTGCCACCTCTCAGCCCAATTCTGCAGTTTATCCAAATCCCCCTGCAACCTGCAACATTAGACAATAGACAACAGACAATATGTGCAGGAGTAGGCCATTCTGCCCTTCGAGCCAGCACCACCATTCATTATGATCATTGCTGATCATTCTCAAACAGTAACCTGTTCCTGCCTTATCCCCACAACCCTTGATTCCACTTTCATTAAGAGCTCTATCCAACTCTTTGCTGAAAGTATCCAGAGACTTGGCCTCCACAGCCTTCTGGGACAGACCATTCCATATACCCACCACTCTCTGGGTGAAGAAGTTTTTCCTCAACTCTGTTCTAAGTGGCCTACCCCTTATTTTTAAACTGTGTCCTCTGGTTCGAGACTCACCCATCCGGCCTCCAGAGGGTCCAATCCTTTAATAATCTTATACGTCTCAATCAGATCCCCTCTCAGTCTTCTAAGCTCAAGCGTATACAAGCCCAGTCGGTCCAACCTTTCAGCGTAAGATAGTCCCGCCATTCCAGGAATTGACCTCGTGAACCTACGCTGCCCTCCCTCAATAGCCAGAATGTCTTCCTCAAATTTGGAGACCAAAACTGCACACAATGTTCTAGGTACGGTCTCACCACAGCCCTGTACAGCTGCAGAAGGACCTCTTTGCTTCTATACTCAATTCCTCTTGTTATGAAAGCCAGCATGCTATTAGCTTTCTTCACTGCCTGCTGTACATTCTTCCACACTGTCCACTATTCCACTGACTTTTGTGTCATTTGCAAACTTATTAACCCATCCACCTATGCCTGCACTTAAGTCATTTATAAAAATGACAAACAGCAGTGGTCTCAAAACAGATCCTTGTGGCATACCACTAGTAACCAGACTCCAGGTTGAATATTTTCCATCAACCACCATTTGCTGTCTTCTTACAGAAAGCCAGTTTCTAATCCAAACTGTTAAATCACCCTCAATCCCATGCCTCTGCATTTTTTCCAACAGCCTACCATGTGGAATCTTATCAAAGGCTTTACTGAAGTCCATGTACACCACATCAACTGCCCTACCTTAATCCACATGCTTGGTCACTCTCTCAAAAAACTCAATGAAGTTTGTGAGACACGACCTGCCCTTGACAAAACCATGTTGACTATTTGAAATCAAATTGTTGCTTGCCAGATGATTATAAATCCTACCTCTTATAATCCTTTCCAAAACTTTTCCTACAACAGACGTAAGGCTCACTGGTCTATAATTTTGACGAGTCCTTGTCAAAAGTTCTTTCAACCACCGTTATACTATCCTTGACTAACAAGGCCACACCTACCCCTCTTGTACCACCTTGCCTGTTCTTAATGAAAGATCTAAACCCTGGAACCTGCAATATCCATGTTGTATCATGTCTCCGAAATGACCACAACATTGAAGTCCCCAGGTACCTATCCATACTGCAAGCTCACCTACCTCGTCTAGCTTGTATATTGGGTTTGGTAAAATAGAAGGATGAATATTCTTGAGGTGAGTTGAACTCTTCACAGGCATCTAACAAGCAACAATCCCCTTTACAGGTAATTGGCAACTTGCCACTGCATAGCAAGAAACCCACTGCACTACTTGTGGAAAGCACAAAAATTGGAGCAAGATGTTTCTGACATCGAGGTGAGCCTTGACTGAAAACCTGTTTGATTCTGCATTTCACTTTGGCTCACATTTGTCAGGCCCCTCTAAAATTCCACACATAATGACTGTTTGCGAGCTCATGCAGACACAATGGGGTGAATGGTTTCCTTCTGCATTATAACAATTCTGTGAATTTGTATGATTCTGTGACTATATAATTTGACATTATTGTTCAGAATGGTGAGTTGACAAAGTTCTGTTATTGGTATTGTTTCACTGGGTAACAATGTTTCTGGGTTGTTGTTGATTATCTTTTCTGGTTTTCCAGCTTAAGTGTTTCTTTTCTTTCTAGTCGCTTACTGGTTTCAGCCTCAGTTGCTGATAACTCTAACTTTGGTGTTTCAGCTTCAGCTCCAAATGTTGCTGGGCTCCAGATGTTCATGATTGGATCATATACATTCATGAGGTATAAATTAACATGTTTATTGAAATGCTGACTTCCACATTTCTGTGCTTTACTGAGTTTTTTTTTATTCCTACTGACTACTTAGAGGATGTGTTTTGCTTGGAAAAGCTAGCTTATATATTTATTTTCCATTCAGCAGCACAGTAGGTAATTTTATTTCGGTCTTGACAGGCGTAAATCGATCTGATAAGATCGTTCATGTCTTTCTCTGTCTCTCAACATTTTGTAATGGTTATTTTGACTGGCAGGATATGTTTTTTTCAAAACCTGTGTTTCCAAGAGCAATGTCATGATAATATTGAACCCATAATATTCTATAAATTCTGAAAATTCTCTGAATGTGAACTGGGTGCCATTGTCGCATTTTAATCTTTCAGTCATCCCTTACTCTGCATACAGAACTCAATTTTGAAATAATCATTGTGGCTCCCAAGTTTTTCACTTTCCATATTAAAAAAAAAGACTTCGGGATCAAGCTATGGCAGAAGTACCATTCTGGATTGTGTGTGAATAATTTGGATGTCACAGTATCCATTGGTCTGGGTGCTACTTCAGTAGCTATCAGCTGTTCTATTTGCTGAGGTTATGTATGTCTGGTATAGATTACAAAAAGCACCATATTTTTAGTGTTCTTGTATATGTCCATCCACTACACAACTGATCTGGCTCTAAGCTCACATTTCTCCATTCCAATGTGGCCTTTACATACTTCTACATTAAAGTCTTGCACAATGTCCTACACGACCTTCTTAAATAGTGAGTCTTCTATTTGGTGGAGTAGAACAAGAACACACTTCTTCACTGGATAAGGATGATTAGGGATGAGGCAAAGCATCAACAGAAAAAATGGGGACATAACATGCTGAAAGGAGATATGAAAAATTAGTTCATTGCTTCATAATTCAAGAAATCTGGTCTTGATCCTGCTCTGAAAGCAAACTTGCAGAATACCCCTTTACATCAACATCATTTGTTCTATCTCTTACCACTCCTTTTAATCCTGCTCTAAAGAACACTTAAACCATCCAGACAATTTCTATATCAATAATGTACTGAGAGTGTGAATGAATTCACTTTGAATACTGAAGTGCCAAATTGGATAAGTTGATGAACTGGATTCCCCACATTATAATTGCTTCCTATTCATTTTTCATCTGAATCAACCTTTCATTTAAGAAAGATTTTTTTTAACTATCCTGCAAGCTGCCTCAGTAAAGCTGGTGGAAGGCTGCTTTCTCACTGTAACCTACATTTGATCATGGCTAATTATTTCTACATGTTAGAGAATGTGAAGTCTAAGGTACAGGTAGGATCTGAAAGGACTGAGAATGAATCTGGCTTTTGGGCAATCACCAAACCATTCCCACATGACAGATTGAATTAAAATCGGGCCTGCCATCTACAATACCACCTGGTATGACCTCCATCACACTCTAAAACAAAATGATTGCTTTCAATACAGACAGACATTGAGCCTCATACACCAGTATAATTTTACTTGCAATAGTTGTAGCACCTGACAGTAGCATTAGTTTAATGAAGCAACACACTACTCAACGATATGTAATGTGCACACTCTGATGTGAACTAAATAATTTAGTGCAAAGGGAACAATAGAAAGTATTTATTTGAAGATGCCTTTTCTGCAAAATTATTCATGTAAAGCATTTTATTCACTAGAAATGTATGATTGACAATCTCCTAATTAAATCAAAACTTTAGTCTGAATAGCAAAGGAGCATTGGAATTTTTTTCAATCAAAATTTTAATTCAGTTTATTTCAGGCAAGAAGCAATAAATGGAAACAAATGAAATAAAATGAAAATCACAATTAAACTGCAGCCACAGCTATCTCTTGTGTTCAAAATGCTGAGGATTATGCTGAATGCTTTTAATCAAAGAATACATCTGAATCAGACATTTATTATTAATTGCAGTAAATTGGATTAAATTGATGCAGGAGAATTAGGAAAACTGCAGTTCTATTTTTGAAATGTTGACTGTTTCATTTACCTCACTGAGTTGATGGCACTCTGTTGGACTAAGTTTTATTTTTCTGTTGCTGGAGAAATGCAGTAATATTCTGTAAAGCTGGGTATGTAACTTTTGACTCCCGTGAGTAGCCTTTTAGTAATAACAGCAAAACCAGCTGACTAGAAAATGTCTTAACTCAACCATAAAATACACTGGAGTATTGTGACCTGTCATGGATACCAGACTTTAGGAAGGATGTGAAGGCCTTGGAGAGGGTGCAGAAGGGATTTATCACAGTAATACCGAGGATAAGAGCATTCAGTGAAGTTGAGAGAATAGACAAGCTGCAGTAGATCTCCTTTTCACAAGGAAGGAAAAAGAGAATTAAAAACAAAAGCAAAATTTAGTAGATGCTGAAGTGTGAAATTATAGCAAAGATTTCTGGAATTTTCAGCAGACTTGGAACATCTGGGAGAAACAGAATTAACAGGTAGAATTATTGAACTGGGAGACAGGTTGGTCCTGCAGATCAGACTCCTGCTCGAAGATGTAGGCAATTTGTATAATTAAAGACCTACTTGCATTCTGCCGATAGTGGGGCAGCAATCTCCACCATATAGGTGGGCTTCCAGATTCGTAGAGGTGACCTCCATGCAGCAATGGGAGAGAGGGGGAAATCTGTGCCAAAAGGGTAACCATCAGAATCGGAGGCCTGAGGGGGTGAAGGCAAGCTTCTGTGACTAAAGATTTCCCCAGGGATACTTGGTTTGTTACTCTCAACTACTGTTCAGGTCTTCTGCATTCTTCAGCAGTGTTCATTTCTTCCAGTGGTGCTGCTAAGGCCCCCACGCCGATCCCCGCCCCCACGCCGAACCCCATCCCTACTCCCAGCTCCAGTCCCACACCAGGTCTTAGCTGCCATCCCTCCAGACCTCCCCCTCTCTGAGGATGAAAGATTAGTCCTCAGCAGAGGCCTCACCTTCATCCCCCTACTCTCCTGGATTAACGAATTCAACACGCGGTGAGACAGCGAGCATTTCTTCCACCACCTTTGCCTCCACGCCTACTTCTTCAACCAGGACTCCTGCCCACCCTCTGATGACCCCTTCTCCCGCCTCCAACACACCCCATCCACCTGGACACCCCATGCTGACCTCTTACCCGCCCTCGATCTCTTCATAGCCAACTTCCACCGCGACATTGATTGCCTCAACCTGTCTACCCCTCTCGCCTACTCCAACCTCTCACCCTCGCAACGTGCAGCTCTCCACTCCCTCCGCTCCAACCCCAATCTCACCATCAAACCGGCAGACAAGGGAGGCGCGGTGGTAGTTTGGCACACCAATCTTTATATTGCTGAGGCTAAACGCCAGCTTGTGGACACCTCCTCCTACTGCCCCCATAACCATCCATAATCTCATCACCTCAGGGGATCTCCCATCCACCGCCTCCAACCTCATA
>NC_057723.1:61179041-61188132 GCF_004010195.1 Chiloscyllium plagiosum | reverse complement strand
CTCTGGGACACCCGCACCAACCAACCCAACCGCCCCGTGGCTGAACACTTTAACTCCCCCTCCCACTCCGCCAAGGACATGCAGGTCCTTGGCCTCCTCCATCGCCAGACCATGGCAACACGACGCCTGGAGGAAGAGCGCCTCATCTTCCGCCTAGGAACCCTCCAACCACAAGGAATGAATGCAGATTTCTCCAGCTTTCTCATTGGCCTTCCCCCCACCTTTTCTCAGTCCCAACCCTCGAACTCAGCAACGCCTTCTTGACCTGCAATCTTCTTCCCGATCTCTCCGCCCCCACCCCATCTCCTGCCTATCACCCTCACCTTAACCTCCTTCCACCTATCGTATTCCCAACGCCCCTCCCCCAAGATCCTCCTCCCTACCTTTTATCTTAGCCTGCTTGGCACACCCTCCTCATTCCTGAAGAAGGGCTTACGCCCGAAACGTTGATTCTCCTGTTCCTTTGATGTTGCCTGACCAGCTGCACTTTTCCAGCAACACATTTTTAAACAGCAAGAAGAGGTTGACAGGCTTTTGGAAATAAGAAGGTAAAATGCCTTGATGCAGGATTATTAGCTTCTGACCTACTCTTATAGCCACAGCATTTAAATGGCTGGTCAAATTAAATAGCTGTTCCATAGTTGAGCTATATCCTAAATATTACTACCAGCATCTTTTGGTATTTGCCACCTCACCAGTGTGTAGTTCAGATTAAAGATTGATTTAGTTAGTTCACTGCCACCAACCCTCCTTTGTCTATTCTTTGTTAACAACCAGTCTAATCCCCAATGGCAGAAAATATATTTGCATCTTTTCATAAGAGGTTCTGTCTTAATTCACATGATGGCTGGTTGCATAATAACAATAAATATGGCTACATATTAGTCAGGTAAAATTACAATGACATTTGGAATTCATTCAGATCTTTTCCTTATGAAGGCTAATGTTGGTTCAATGTCTCTTCCCACAGCTACTGTGTGACATCAACAGAATAGATAAAACTGAATGTAAATGAACATTTAATATTTTAGAAACATTACACATCAATAAGTTGTTATGACTCAGAATGGTCCATCAGCTTTCCCCTAATGCCATTAGCAAAAGTTTTGTTAGATCTCTTTGATTCCACATTCAGTTAAACATTGTCTGGAATTGAGGATAGGGACTCTTACCTCTTGAATTCAGATCGTTTGTCGATGTTTAGGGCAATGTTGTAATGAGTTATGAATCTAAGTGATCCTGAGGGCTCTCAAACTGAGCATCAGTAAGTAAGTGAATTTTGAATAAGTGCTTTATAGGACCTTCCATTAATCTACTGTTGGGTAAGAATAGACTGATGGACTGATAACTCACTAGGGTTTGACCTATGCTTTGAGATCAGGACATATCCTGGCATTTATTTTATCATTGATGCATCAACAACATAAATTCAAAGTTTTCAGATTATCAAAAACTCTGAAATCTAGAAAACAATCACAATCACAGAATCACTAGTCCAAAGAGATCCTTCAGTTGTCAAGCCTGTACCAACAAAATATATTTACTGCCTAGACTAGTCCCACTTTCTTGCCTATAGCCTTCAATTGTATGACACTTCAAGGGCTCACCCAAATATTTTATAAAGGTTATAACATTTACTTTCTTAATTGTTCTCCAAGGTCTGCATTCCAGACTCCTTCACTATCCCCTGGGTGAAAAAGCTTGTCTTCAATTCTTTTCTAGATCTCCTGCTTTCACTTTAAAAATTGTGCTCCCTTGTTACTGTCTTTATGGGCAGCACAGGTTGCTCAGTGGTTAACACTGCTACCTCACAGAACCAGGGATTTGGATTCAATTGCAGCCTCAGGCAACTGCACATGTGGAGTTTGTACATTCTCCTCTTGTCTGTGTGGAGTTTGTACATTCTCCCCATGTCTGTGTGGAGTTTGTACATTTTCCCCTTGTCTGTGTGGAGTTTGTACATTTTCCCCTTGTCTGTGTGGAGTTTGTACATTCTCCCCATGTCTGTGTGGAGTTTGTACATTCTCCCCATGTCTATGTGGAGTTTGTACATTCTCCCCTTGTCTGTGTGGAGTTTGTACATTCTCCCGTGTCTGAGGGGGTTTCCTCCGGGTGCTCTGGTTTCCTCCACTGTCCAAAGATGTGCAGGTCATGTGGATTGACCAGGGGGAAATGTAGGGTTATGGAGATAGTGTAAGGTGTGGGATGCTCTTTGGAGGGTTGGTGGCCAAATAGCCTGTTTCCATGCTGTAGAGATTCTACGATCCAACAAAGGTGAACAGATATTTACTGTCCCTGCCCCTCATAATCTTATACAGATCTATGTGATTCCCCTCAGCCTTCTCTGCTGCAAAGAAATAAATCCAAACTAATCCTTTCTTCATAAATGAAATGCTCCATCCCAGGGAACAACCTGGTGAGTCTTCTTTGTATGCCTTCCTGTGCAATCACATCCTTCCTATCGTGTGGTGACCAGAACAGCTGTGGCATAATCAAAGTTCCTGAAGTTGAAGGCGTGCACTGTATCTTTAACACAGAGTGAAAGCTGAAAGCTGGCAAGTAACTATCATGTGACTGACTAGCAGTCACAGAGCGTCCTGGAAAATTGAAAGATGTAACATTTGGTGATAACCTAGATACCTCAGTTGTTCCACACCAGTTTGAATTTAACCAATCAGTTCAAATTCTGTCCCAAGATACCAAAACCCAATCAAATTTGAATGTTACTGTCTTGACAACATTTAACCAATGTTTGGGGTATTAATAAAAAGCAGGCATTTTGGACAGTTGGCCAGAAAGAGTAACAACTGCCATTGAAAGACTGTAATTCACTACACTCTTTGTCAAACGGTGCGTTTTTCATCTGAAATATCTTTGCAGCAGAAGGCCAAAGATGAACCAGGAAGATCTATAAATGGTGTCAGATCAACAGCAGCTGTGTGGTTTTGAAAATTAAGTTGCTGTAAATTTAATAGGGGCTTTATTGGATCAATATATTGTTTTAGAGTGGGAGGTAGAAAAGAAATCTTTAAGAGAAAGGAGGTTTAGAGTCATAAATAGTTGTTGTTTATCGTTCATTATTAGCGTTAAAGAATAAAATTGATATTTTTGCTAAATAGTGGAATTTAGGTAGTTCTCTGTCACTCATACTTTAACAGATTATGAGGCGAGGTGAGCTTTTCTGTGTGTTTGTTTTAATTAGCAGAAGGGTTTACCGTCGATAACAGTAGAGCTCCAATATGACCTCCTTCACTCTTATAACTATGCCATAACTGAGAAAAACAAATGCCTTCTTAACCAACCTATTAACCTATCCTGCCACCTTCATGGATCTATGGGCAAGCACGCCAAGATCCTTCTGTTCCTTTGAGCTTCCTAGTGTCTTACCATTCATTGACTACTCCCTTGTCTTGTTCCTACTTCCAATGTGCATCACTTCACATTATTTAGGGATTAAGTTCCATCTGCCACTAATCCGGCCATTTGGCCAATTCATTTATATCTACCTGTAGTCTCATTCCTTCCTCCTCACTGTCAACCATTTGGCCAATCCTTGTGTCATTTTCAAACTTACTTATCATTCCCCTCACACTCTCATCTACATCATTTATAATGACTGTCGCAAACAATAAGAAACCCAGTATAGACCCCTGAGATAAACCACTGCACCAATCTTTGGGCTCCAATCAGCCTTCTATCACCACCTCTGTTTCCTGTCACTAAGCCTGTTTTGGATCCATTTTGCCAAGTAACCCTGGATGCCATTAGCTTTCACATTCTTTATCAGTTTCCCACATGGGACCTTGTCAAAATCCACTTGTTGAAATTCGTTTAAGCTACAAATCCGTACAAACACATTTCAATTTATTTGAGAGGACGGATAAGTTGGAGCCATTTTTGTGGAAGGGCAGAGCTCGGAAGAGATTTAATAAATGTGCTCAAAATCATAACCAATTTCAAGTTAATGAGGTGAAACTGTTTCCAATAGTGGAAGAGTTGACAATCAAAGGCCACAGATTTATTGTGACTGGTAAAACAGTCAAAGGTTACATGATGAGACATTTCTTCTTCTGCAAGAATTTAGTTTGTAATCTGGAAGGCGCTACCTGAAAGAGTGATGGCAGATCCAATGGAAAATTAGATAAATGCATGAAAGGAAATAATTGTATGGTTATGAGGAAAGATCAGGGAAGCGCTCAAATTGTTTAGCTCCATTGAAGTGCCTTAAATGGGATAAATGTCTTCCTCTTGTGCAATGCCATTATATGTGTCTATGAAATCAACTGCAGAGTCATGGATTAAAAGTCACACCTGGAGTGCCAGAATGTGCTAACTCTCTATACCTTAGAATGAATTATACTTCCACCTTAGGGAAGTCTTGTGGCTCAGTGAGTAGTTCTTAGTAAGTAGCCCCTGCCTCTGAACCAGAAGGTTTAAGTCCCATTCAATGAATTGTTGGCCAGGGAGGAGTACTCATCATATGGCCATACACATTGATAATCAACCTGCTAATCCTTCCAATCCCACATTCATTGCAGAGTGCGAGAAATTCCTGCTTAACCATGCTTCACTCAGAAAGGCATCACTTAAGTCACAACCATTTGTTTGCCTAACAGAGAGAGATGCTGATGTTCACTTGTGAGCTATAATTACACATGCTTGGACATTCACATCAATTATTTTAGGAACTTGGAATGTAAAAGATGAAATTTGGCAGTCAGCTAACCTCTCAAATCGCAGTAACACCAGCAAGGTTTCAGTAACACCAGCAAGGCAGTATTCAGGGTAAAGGTTAAGGTTGGGGAGTCAAGAGGTGAACAAATGCTAAAGTATTTCAATTTGAGCCAGACTTCCAAGGAGACTCATTGATTAATGATAGTATGTCTTTTTTTTTTAAATGCAACAATAAAAGTACCGTGTCTTTTGCTTTCTTCAGTTGAGTTTGTGTTGATGACACAGAGGAAAGATAGAAAAGATAATCATCATGATACAATGGGTGCTTGATCATTATTTGAAGATGACTCAAAAGATGAATCACTTAGTTCTGTTGTCACTGTGGAATAAATCTATCCTGAGATATCCTTCTCTTCAAGAGGCAATATATCAATGCAGGTTTTGTAATCTGCAGGGAATTATATCCTGCTTGGCTGCTTCAGTTGAATCAGTAGTTACTTATGGATACAGAATACAGAGGAAAAACCAGATCGTGATTCAACTCTGATTGTATCTTTAATGTAGGGGCCCTTTCCCTAGATAACACTGCAGGTTGGTATTGGAGAATGTTTTGTCATTCAGAAACATTGGGGTGAATCTTTTATTTATTTGACAAAGTGCCAATTGTGTTGACAATTTTAGAAGATTTTTTCATCATGACGCCCAAAGAAACACCTTGCTGTATCTTACAAAATGCACCTCATTAACTATCTCGAAGGCCAGAATGGCCTACTCCTGCACCTATTGTCTATTGTCTATTGTCTACCTAACCTGCCCCTATGGTGTCCCTCTCGTCTGATCCTGGTCCCACATTATCCTCGAAAGTACTCACTCCTCAGTGGATATCTGTTGCAAGATTAGCATTCTTTGTATCCTCACTAACATTAAAAGGCTGCTGTGCAGCCGGAAAGTGTTACCAGTCAACAGCAACATTATAGCACAACAACCACAAAGCCACACTCCTTACGACACATGGAAAGCATTCTCTCACACATTCAATCTCATTCTCTTACCCTAATCACTGTTTAACCAACAGGTCACACAGTTTACTGATACATAGCTACATCCTATCTAAATATCCTCTCTAAGTCAACATTACTCTGTCCTCATAGTCCACTGGAGACCTGCAGTTTGTTACTGTCCAGGAGGAGCATGCCACACATGGGCAAGCAATGATAAGCATGTGCTTTAATTTATAACTGACTAAATTAAACTCAAATGAAATTAAGAAAGGCTGCAGTTTAATCTCATAATGCAAACTAAATGCTGGCACTACAACTTGTCAACAGTCTACCTTTGTCTGCTAAAATTAGCTCTCATCCACAAGAAATGTTATGAAATTCTTTCTGTCTTGCAGTACTTGAGGCAGCTGCACTCTATCATGAATAAGGAAACTTTCCTCTTCCCCAATGTCTTTTTCCTCCTCAGAAAACTGCTTCCATCCGTCAGTTCTTCAGTATTCATCACACCACCACCTCTTGCCATCTCCATGTCAGGATATAGTAGCATAGGATGTCTGATAAACAGGAAGGTCACGCCCTCTTCCCCCCTCCACCCCCAAACCAATCCAAGTAGCAGAATCACATCTTCGACTGCCATGTCGTCTGATTCACCACTGGATGTATACCAGCCTGGTGAAGATTCCACTGAGTGACCAGCACATTACTTTAGAAAGGAAGTGTCTGCACTCTGATCCTTTTCCTTCCTACACACAGTTCAATGATTCAAGATTCAGTAGTATCAATGTCCATTGTGAGACTAAATATGACAACGATAAGGCAATGTTCCCTTACTCCCACAGCAAAGAAGTGATGGGAAACTTTGGATCAGTTTTCACATATTTTTAAGTCATTGCCACTAACTTCTACATCATTGAGTTGCCAACATTAGAGATGCAAACTTGGCTGGCATGGTGCAATTGTTTTGACCTGCACTAGAACTCTAGGCATGCTCACTCAGCAGGTATTCTAAACTGGAATAAATATGCAGACGACAGTTTCCCATCAACAGGTCAACCTTTATATGTGCACTGCACATGGACTATGACCAAACAGCTCAAAGCCAGTTCCAAGAATGAAGAGAGAATCTGAATCCCCTATTTATACCTGTCATCCAGGACTCCCTGATTGGCCTAAGTTAACAATCTCAATCAAAAATATCATAGTCAATGAAATGGACAGGCATTAAATTTGGAAGTAGGTGAGCACTTTGGTGATGGTGACCACAATTCGGTTATGCTTACTTTAACAATGGAAAGGGATAGGTATATAAGAGATATTTCTGGGGGAAAGGCAATTATGATGCGATTAGGCAAGATTTAGATTGCATAGGATGGGGAAGGAAACTGCAGGGGATGGGCACAATTGAAATGTGGAGCTTATTCAATAAGCTTAATAAATATGTACCTGTCAGGCAGGGAGGAAGTGGTCGAGTGAGGAAGCTGTGGTTTACTAAAGAAGTTGAATTTCTTATCAGGAGGAAGAAAAAAGCTTAAGTTAGGATGAGATGTGAAGGCTCAGTTAGGGCGCTTGAGAGTTACAAGTTCACCAGGAAAGATCTAAAGACAAAGCTAAGAAGAGCCAGGAGGGGACATGAGAAGATGTTGGCAAATAGGATCAAGGAAAATCAAGGGTGGCATAGTGGCACAGTGGAACGCATTGCTTGCAACAGTAGCAGACTCCTAAATTTAAGGGCATTTAAGTGGTGATTGGATAAACATATGGATGAAAATGGAATAGTTTAGGATAGATGGAGTTCAGATGGGTTCCAAAGGTTGACACAACATCGAGGTCCGAAGGGGCTGTACTGTGCTGTAATGTTCTATGTTCTATATTCTAGATGTGGATTCTATACAGTCATCCATCAAATTTACACTGACAGTATCATCCTGGGTTTGTCCAAATCATTTTCAATAGCACTTCAAACCTATAGAGCAGCAAATAATGTCAGGGAATGCAGCGCACAGTGGAAACCATCAGCTCCAGGTGTTGCCTAGTTCCCACATCGCCCCCAGAGACATATAACCCTTTTAACTTGCACTATCCTGATAGCTAAATCCACACATACCCTCATTTATGAAGACATTCACATAAAACTTTGCTTCTGACTGTCTTCCTTTTTCACAAACCCTGACATTTAATCTTAATGATTTCCACCATAGTCCTCTATGCTCCTTTAAAGAGGCCACAGTGGTGATCACTGCAAAAATTCCTCTTCTCCCCCTTGGCTTCCATGCCTTCTGGTACTATTCCACCGACCCCCCATTATAACTTTAGATTCCACCCCCCATCCGGAGTCACCAATTATGTCCTGACCTCTACACATATCTCTCCTTTCACCCCAGACTTGACTCCCTCGCCACTTTGACAGTTATTGCATTGAATAGCACCCCCATGGCCCCTCATTTTATGATGAATGGATGGATCCCCAGGACTGTACTCCTCCAAATAGCTGAACAACTTTGAATAGCAGTCCTTGGATCCCTCATCACTCTTTTTCCAGTTCTCTGATGGGATGATACACATTTTCCCTGATTACTTGTGCTGAACCTACAGGACTGACTATTTTCCATTCTCTAGTCTGTAGTCAGACATATCCCTGACTGTGCCTGGCTCAAGCAGATAATTAACCATGGCCAAGCAGTTGAACTGTGCATAGATTGTGCACATGAATGATAGTTATAATACCAACTACCCGATAGTAGCCCCTCCCTTGGCAAGACTTAGGACTAGTCTACAGCCACTTTCTGACGTAGCCATTTGCTTGAATAATCACACAGTGTGTTTGCTGCACTCTGCCATACAACAAGCTGGCATAGTGGCTCAGTGGTTAGCACTGCTGCCTCACAGTGTCAGAGACCTAGGTTTGATTCCAGCCTCGGGTGACTGTTGGAGTTTGCATGTTCTCCCCATGTCTGCATAGGTTTCCTTCAGGTGGTCCAGTTTCCTCCCATAGTCCAAAGATGTCCAGATTAGGTAAATTGCCCATAGTGTTCAGGGATATGTAGATTCGGTGCAATAGTCAGGGAAATGAAAAGTTATAGGATAGGAGAATGGGTCGGCATGGGATACTCTTTGGAGGGTCAGTGTGGTCTTTTTGGGCCCGATAGCCTGTTTCCACACTGTAGGGATTCTATGAATCCTGTGAGAAGAAAAGCTAACTCTCCCTCCACCACAGATTACCAATGAACAGCCTGTTTGTCTGCACAAAGAGCACATCAGTACAACATGGACGGCACGGTGCCACAGTGGTTAGCACTGCTGCCTCACAGCGCCAGAGACCCGGGTTCAATTCCCGCCTCAGGCGACTGACTGTGTGGAGTTTGCACGTTCTCCCCGTATCTGCGTGGGTTTCCTCCGGGTGCTCCGGTTTCCTCCCA
>NC_057723.1:61149651-61178789 GCF_004010195.1 Chiloscyllium plagiosum | reverse complement strand
TTTCCTCCCACAGTCCAAAGAAGTGCAGGTCAGGTGAATTGGCCATGCTAAATTGCCCGTAGTGTTAGGTAAGGGTTAAATGTAAGGGTATGGGTGGGTTGCGCTTCGGCGGGGCGGTGTGGACTTGTTGGGCCGAAGGGCCTGTTTCCACACTGTAAAGTAATCTAATCTAATCTAAAAAACACTGAAAGCCTTTCGGCTCAGGCTGAAGCATCAATATACTAACAGTCACAATAGCATGCCAAAGGATGGATGCTGCAAGCATGTAAATAAGTGCTAGGTGTCTGAGCAGTAAGAAACCAAGTGAGCAACCCTGAAGTGCAGACTGGCACAATCCTTGAGTTGGATTCCTGTCCCTGCATGCAAAGCATCTCTTCTGCAGCCTTTCACTGCTAGTTGCTGGAATATCTTGCAATGTAGGTCTGAGCCTCCTATGCATTCTGCAAGTTGGTTAGTGAGGTAGTATGAGGAGTATGAGGATTTGGCAAATGTTAGATGCCAATGACACTGATGAGGAGTGCATGCAGCTGGTATACATGAATCATGCTATTTGGTGCTGAGCATCATGGAGGTTCCTCACAGCGAGTGTTGAGCTGAAGTCACCAGGTATCCGCCTTGACCTCTATGTTGAGAATTCTGGATGTCCAGCTTTTTGGCGCATTTGTTAAGATAGGAAATTGAGAATTAAAAAGTGGCAAGATATGTT
This sequence comes from Chiloscyllium plagiosum, assembly GCF_004010195.1. Taxonomy (NCBI): domain Eukaryota; kingdom Metazoa; phylum Chordata; class Chondrichthyes; order Orectolobiformes; family Hemiscylliidae; genus Chiloscyllium; species Chiloscyllium plagiosum. The sequence goes on along the minus strand of NC_057723.1, from coordinate 61,178,083 downwards.
GTTAATAAGAAATTTGAGAATCTATAATCCCCAATAACTGGCAACTCTCTGCTGCCTTACGAAATGTCAGCCTTGCTATTTTGCAAAAGCCTAAAAGATGCAATAAGTTCATCTCATTGTCAAGATGGATTTTGCTCATCTTTGCACATGATTCTGCCAGATATTCCTGTCCATTTATAGGTCCATATAAATTTCCTTTGAATTTATTCGATAATAGTTTTCAAGATCTGGCAAATATAATGTTTAAATCATAATGTTTACAGAGTGGATGCTAACTCTTATTTATCCTAGCACAAAATAATGCTATTAACCATATCAAAATGAGCATTCATAATTAAGCAGGCAATAATGTAACTCATTAAAAGTTCAAATTCTAAATTTAAGATAACCTAGACCCAGAAAATACACAGCACTGTTGCTTCATCTATTCCTCCTCACAAATTTATACATCAACCTTTGCATCTCCTCGATTGCTACTGGAGTCAGAGGTAATTAGGTATCAAAGAAAAGGATTGAATAAACATAGGAGACACATAGAATATGAATAAATCGCATTAAAATATTGAATAATAATTCCTTTCATAACTGAATGTTTACAACATTGAATATTTTTGAATGACAATTAAGTGTAGAAATTTTGATTAATGTACACATTTGAATATGATCATGGTCCATATTTTTACATAGGAATTACTCTATTGTAAATTAATGAGGAATACTTCACAAAGGAGCATGAACAAAAATGTAGAACAATGGCATTAAGTATCCTGTGAACTTTGCTTTATATCCACTGCATGGCTAGTTGGGTTTCAGTATTGATGGGCTGTCCAGAGAGTGCCAGAAACAAAGGGACATGGAGCTTCAGGGGGCTCCTTGTTTTCCAAGCTGAGCTTGTGACTTACTGGGTCAAGATTAGAGTGGCGCTGGAAAAGCACAGCAGGTCAGGCAGCATCCAAATAGCAGGAAAATCGATGTTTCGGGCAAAAGCCCTTCATTCAGAGTCAAGCATGCCTATGTCTTGCACTTCTGGCCTATTGGTTCCCTAACCTGCCTCCCATGCAGTAACACCCCCTGTCCCTGACCATTGGCCAAATCAGAAGACCCTATGCTAAGTAAAGTTCTGATGTTTATTTGTTCCCCTTCCTACTACCCCACTAACTTCTCTCTTCTCTGCCTCTCCCCTCTCTACTTCTCTCTGTTGCTCCACTCTCTACTTCCCTTATTCCTACATATTCTCTGTTGATCTTCTCCCAAATGCATGGCTCTCTGCTTTGTCCCTTTCTGCTTTCTTTTCCTCTCTGCATCTCCTATGTCAGCTCATAGCCTCTTTCTTGTGTAGCTGCAGGTCTCTGATGCAGTTGTTCTTGGTTGTTATACTTGCCCTCATTTGAGGATCAATTTCAAGCAGCCAAACCATCATCCATAACAACAACAGAAACAGAAATTGCTGGAAAATCTCAGCAGGTCTAGCAGTTTCTGTGCAGAGGAAGCAGAGATAAAGTTTCAGATCCAGTGATCCTTCTTCAAAACTGATCATCCTTCCTGTTGTGATCTAGAAACTCCAGAGGGAGCTTGACAAAAGTGTTGTGAGAAATCTTTTTTCCATTATAAGGTGAGAAAACAGTTCTGAATATTGACTATATATTTCAGGACTTCAGTGTGTTTGATTCAGCTGTTCTCAGCTTACTTTCAATGGTGACTTTCAAGAAGCCGTGATTTGGAGACACCAATGTACAAATTTAAAAATCACACAAGGGGTGTACAAATTTAAAAATCACACAACACGGTTATAGTCCAACAGGTTTATTTGGAAGCACTCACGTGACTCACCTGAAGAAGGAACAGTGCTCTGAAAGCTAGTGCTTCCAAATAAACCTGGACTATAACCTGATGTTGTGTGATTTTTGACTTTCAAGAAGCCTGGAAAAACTCAAGGTTCACAGTTAAAATTACAAGTTGCTTGAAATATTAATCCATTTGCAAGTTTAAAGTACAGGTCATTCTGTTATAATATGTGTTTTGTCAACAGGAATTCACAGTAATGTGATTGACAGATTGGGGATACTGTTTCTATAGCACGAACGTTTAAAACATGTGTTGGCTGTAACACAATAACAATGCCAACACTTTAAGCCTGTTTGTAAAGAATGATTTTCTATAACGTACAAGAACACAACCATTGCATTACAGAAAAACTGATTGTACGATAATAGACAATTGCCTCTCTAAAGTCACACACAAATGCACAGCTCTACTTGCTCCACTTAACTACAGAAGCATGCTGAATTGTTAGTGGATTCATCAGCGTGTTCGCCAATCCTTACTTCCCACCTCAATCTTGCCTCCAAGCCACAGCATTCTTCCAGGTTAAAATTTCCCTCTTTTACGTTTTACTCATATCAGGCCCTCCATTAAATATCTAATATCCAACTAGGCTTCTCTGATGCCAGCTGTGACTAATGTTACTACTGTATTTACTATACTATTTTAATTCTTTATTATGTCTTTGGTAATAATTGCTCTTACAGCAATTAAGTTAGAAAACAATCTGTTATGACTGAGTGAGAGGGAGCATTGACACCCCTCATTGTTATCCTCTCTCACACATTTCAGCAAATGTTTATATTTCCTTTTGGAAACTCCATTTTAATGCTTAATTAAAATATAGATTGCCAGAAAATGTTGGAACCAATTGAAAAGCTTGTGTTGAATGAGGAGAAGATATGTATTATCTGTTAAACCTCAGAAAAAAAAAATGCAAAATGTGACATTAAATACATTGACAAATACATCTATAAGAGTTTAAACAAAGTAAACCACAGTCAGTGGAAATAAAACTATATGATTTAAAAATCTTTAGAATCTTTGAGGAGTTTAAATCTAAGGCCACAGTTAATTAATTGTTGATTTGTATTGTTATAAAGTTGAAGGTGTGTACTGTACTTTTGAGAGAGTGAATGTTGTTCTGAACTGAGAGCTTACAAGCACCGTGTATATGACTAGATGACAGTCCCAGAGTGGATTGGAAAGTTGAAACTATGTAACATTTGGCTGTGAAATGGATACCTGAATTTTGGTTGCTGTTCTGACAAGAATTCAAATTTAACCAGTTTCAATTATGCCCCAGTCGAGTTTGAATTTATGGTTTTTGCCAACATCAAACCAATGAGACAATCTGATGTTGGATGTTATAAAATGTAGGTATTTTGAAAATTGGTCAGACAGCAACCACCATTGAGACAGAAATTCATGGAGAGCTAACATCTTGGGGTGGCACGTTAGCACTGCTACCTCACAGCACCAGGGACCCAGGTTTGATGCCTGCCTTGAGCAACTGTCTGTGCGGAGTTTGCACATTCTCCCCACGTCTGCATGGGTTTCCTCTGGGTGCTCTGGTTTCCTCCCACAATCCAAAGATGTATAGGTCAGGTGATTTGGCCATGCTAAGATGCCCATAGTGTTAGGTGTATTAGTCAGGGGTAAAAATGGGGAATGCGTCTGGGGGGCGGGGGGGGGTACTCTTCAGAAGGTCAGTGTGGACTTGTTGGGCCAAAGGGCCTATTTCCATACTGTAGGGAATCTAATCTAATCTAATCTTGCTCTCCAAGAAATAAGAAACACTCTTTATCCTATGAAACATACTCAAAGTAAAAAGAAAGATGACGACTCAGTGAGCTCTTCAGTCGGAAGAAGAAAGACACAGAAGACAACAGCAACTGTGTGGCTTTGAAAGTAAGTTGAGGTTATTTTAATGGAACAGCATATTGTTATGGTGGCTCAGTGGTTAGCATTGCTGCCTCACAGCACCAGGGTCCCAGATTTGATTCCAGCCTCGGGTGACTGTCTGTGTGGAGTTTGCACATTCTCCCCGTGTCTGCGTTGGTTTCCCCTGGGTGCTCCGGTTTCCTCCCACAGTCTAAAGATGTGCAGGTCAGGTGAATTGGTCATGCTAAATTGCACATAATGCTAGGTGCATTAGTCGGAGGGAAATGAGTCTGGGTGGGTTACTCTTTGGAGGGTCGGTGTGGACTGGTCGGGCCAAAGATTACAGTGTAGGGAATTCGATTCCCCACACTGTAGGGAATCTAATCTAATAGTTGTTTGATGTTCACTTTTAGAGTTAAAAAATAAGTTGGTATTATTTCCTTTAAATGGAGGAATTTGTGAGTTCTCTGTCACTCATATGTTAACAAATTACGAGATGAAGTGAACTTCTCTGGGTATTTGATTTAATTGACAGAGGGGTTGATCTCCGTGTCGTATCAGTATCCATGTATCCATAACAGTAGCAACATCTGTATATATGTTTGAATTCTTACTGAATGGTTGTTTTCCCAAGTTGCATTTTCATTGGGCACGGTTTTCCAAAGAGGATAGTAAACATTCCATTTTCTGCTGTTGTGAATCCATGTTGTTCTCTCATCGCTACTGCTGAGAAGTTTCTGCTTAAATATAAGTCATTGTGAGTACTAGAGTCTAGCTCCATTATTAGTCAAAGCTAGCCAACAGACAGTCAAGAGTTTCATCTACCAGTATGTGAAAATATCACAGGTGTGAATTAAATAAGAGGCGAAAAATTTTGTAACATTAAGCATGGTTTTGATATCCATAGATAACATGGTGATCCCAATGCAGATGGTTTTATTTCGTTAATGTGGTTCTCCTGAAAATTGTCATAATCTGTGATTAAGTGGCTACTTAATTCCATACTGCCTCCTCTCAAAAAATGTTCAAAAAATGTCTCAATTACAACAGTCAGAAGACAAAAGTTAAAATTTAATAGTTCATATTTATCATAATGGTAATTCCTCCCCATCATCAACAACAATATTTTTCATTTTAACTTATGATGAGTATTCTATTGCAAGGTCAATATGAATAGAAGTACAAGATTGGAACAACAACAACAACACTGACATTCTGCATTTGGGTCAAAACCCCACTTGGGACATGGAGCAAAACTTGTTTCTTGGGTTGTGTTGTCTTTCCAAATTTTAACCCTTTACTGCCCAATTCTCTAATTCTGTACCAGTTTCAGATATATTTACAAGTAAGATTTCCAGGAGGCTAGTGCACTGTAATCTGAGGTTTTCATCTGATATGATGTCTGGGATTATCCTGCATCTTCCTCACATTTAACATTATGCCAACCTGGATTGGTTTAACTTTGAAATCGTATTCAATTCTTTTGAATCCCAGTGGGTAAGATTTAGATTACTTACAGTGTGGAAACAGGCCCTTCAGCCCAACAAGTCCACACCTACCCGCCGAAGCGCAACCACCCAGACCCATTCCCCTACATTTACCCCTTCACCTAACACTATGGGCAATTTAGCATGGCCAATTCACTTAACCTGCACATTCTTGGATTGTGGGAGGAAATCAGAGCACCTGGAGGAAACCCACGCAGACACGGGGAGAATGTGCAAACTCCACACAGAGAGTCACCTGAAGCAGGAAATGAACCCGGGTCTCTGGCGCTGTGAGGCAACACTGCTAACCACTGTGCCATTGTGCCGCCCACCACTTGAGTTCTACTTCACTGCTTCACCTCTGCGTTTCTATATCAATAGTTTCTGCTGTGGGATATGTGCCCTTCTTATTTTCCTTTGTTTTGTTTTGGAAGTAAGTTTCCTCCAAAACTCTTCCATTTTCTCTGGAACACTGCTGCCATCAGGTGGTTATTCAACTTCTGTCAAGCTCCCCTAAGATTCATCAACAATATGAGTCTTCACCCTAACTTTCTGCCAGCCAATCTGTTACCATGAGCTTTCTGTTAATCAGATTACTGACTCTGGCCTATCATTTTTCTCATTTTTAAAAAAAAACATTGCTGTTGGCCTAACTTTGGCTCTGACTCTGACCCTTTCTGATACTGCTCATCTGTACTTCACCTGTTTAATTCAAGTGATCCTTCTTGAACTATCTCAAACACCATGAGATTTACTGGTCCCAAGCTTTAAGAGAATAGAGGCCTTCAGTTGAGCAAGGAGTGTAGAAGCTGGTGTATCTTAAAAATAAGTTAACATTGCTGACCATGGGTGAGCAGCACAAGCCAGCACAATTAAACTTATTGGTTTGGCTGGACATGGAACTAAGCATCCACTTAGGTCAAATGAGTGGCAAGACCTTTGCAGATGGAATAAAGTTTTGGAAAGTATGAGGTTATACACTTTGGCAGGAAGAACAGAGGACCCACCTATTATTTAAATTAGGAAAGGGTGCAGAAAGCTGTAGCACAAAGGAATTTTGAAGTCCTCATGCATAAATCACAAAATGCTAGCACTCACAATTATCAGGTCACAGGGAAGGCAAATGGATAATGGCCTTTATTTCAAAGGCTAGAGTGTGATGCTGCAAAAGCACAGCAGGTCAGGCAGCATCCAAGCAGCAGCATCCACACTCTCGACTGTTATGAACTTGGCCAGACCACTCAAAACATTCTTAAGCAGGCAGCCCCAGACCATAACTTTGCAATTTGTTTAGGTACGTGTACAGTGAAAACTATCAGGAGTGAGGTAGCTAGGTTGACTACCAGAGTTTAAGCCTGAAGAAGGGCTTATGCCCGAAACATCGATTCTCCTGCTCCTTGGATGCTGCCTGACCTTTTCCAGCAACACATTTTTCAGCTCTGATCTCCAGCATCTGCAGTCCTCACTTTCTCCTACTAGAGTTTAAAACAGGCAAAATTTTATCACAAAATTACACAATGAAACATGAAGAATAGAATAAAGAACCCCTACAGAACTTAGTCTATCTAAACTTTAAAACACAGTATGAAAAAGGATCAGATGCTTACAGGTTGAAGTTAAAAGAGAGAGAAGAGAGAGTTTCCACACAGCTCACTGTTGAACTCCCAACCAGTTCTGGACTGAACTAACCTACTCAGCTCAGCTGACCACTCCCCTTTCTTTATACAGGTCAGTTCTAAAACATGACCACTTTAGCCTGAAGTCTCATCTATTTACATATCAACAAAAATGCCTTTCAATACCCTTTAATCTCTTCACCAAACCGGACAAATTAGAGCCTGGCCTGGTTTATTATCCCTCTGAAAAAAATCAAGGACAGAGTATCCTTGAGCCAAAGAACAGCTTTTAGTAAAAAAGGGACTAACTTTGTGACAAAATCCCTAGCATCTGCAGTCCTCATTTTCTCCTAGTTTATTTCAAAGGGAATGGTTTATAAAATGCAGGATAAAATTATGATGATACTAATTAGAATACAACCAGAACACTCTATTAGGCCCCCTTATCAAAAGAAAAATACATCAGCACGAGAGGAAGTTAGAGAAGGTTTACCAGATTGATCCCTGGCTTGTCAGGATTATTTTATGAGGAGGGGTTGAGTAGTTTGGGCCTGTACTCATTGGAGTTTAGAAAAATAAGAAACCACTTTATTGAAAGATACAAGATTATCAGGGGCCTGCAAAGAGATTATTTCCTCTTGTAGGAGAGTCTAGGGATATAATCTAAGCATAAGGGTGTTCCATTTCATAATAGAGATGGAGAGGAATCTCTTCTCTCTGAAGGTAGTGTACTTATGGAATCTGAGAAGGACAGTATAGATTTTCAAATCAGTAGTGGGATCAAGTGTTATGGGATAAGAAGAGACTCAATGGACCGAATGGCCTATCTCTATACCTATGGCCTTACTGAGTTTGCAGTTTGGCAGGAAGAGATGGATGAATGTGTTGAGTGAACTTGCTGCATACAATTAAGAGAGTTGTAAACCACTACCCTTGGTGATCTTCCTGTGCAGGGTGTGACAATGCTATTGTTTTAAAGGTGCATTTTGACCTGTTTCTTCTTGAAGAGAGGTTTTAAAGTAGAGGTATGAGCATCTACTCAGAGCTATGAGTGTAAACAGTTTGAGGGACCTGGGGGATTTTTTTTCATAAGTTCGAAAAGTAGTTGCAGCCAAAATGGGTGAAGTGAAGCTCCCACAGAACCAGGAATTTTAGTTTTCAGAAATAGTTGTTACTGGATCTTGAAGATGGGTGGAAGTTGCAGTATATCTCTCTATACCTCTCTCTCTGTGTTTTCTCCTGTTTTCCCTACTACTGGTGGAATTGCATGTTGACAATCTATTTTCTGAAGTTGCCTTTGACAAGGGTGTGTTTATAGGATGTAACTATATTGGAACAGTTACTGTTTAGTCGTAAAATAATCTATTCTGCTAAGTTTTCAATAAAGTTAAATTATTCTAATTACTTCTTTCTTTTGTTGTGTTTTAACTATTGGGTATGAATAAAGTGTGTTTTGCTAAATGTTGAGTAGCTTGACCTATTAAATTGCATCTGGAATGCAACTCCTTTCACTTACCTTTAAAATAAGAAAAGGTTAGTTTCTAGACTATCTTCTGAACGTATTTTGAATGGCTTTGGCCTGGTCCATAACAAATGGCAGTATTAAAGTGAATGTGAAATAGCAGTGAGACGATGACACTTGCCCTTGTGGACTCTTTGTGCCCTTACTGCACTGCTAGGTATTTGGTTTTGTCTATGAAATGGCTGGTTCTGGTGATGTGGCCTTCTTTGCCAGACAGCAGGATAGAGTCTGGCCATTCTCTCCACCAACCTCCAGGTTCCTAACTGAAAAACAAGGTACGAGCATTCCTTTCTGGTTCATGGCATTAGTGATCATGATTGGGCACCGCACTGTGATAGACAGTTCCTGGCTTGCTGGAATGTAGAGCTAGCCTTTAACTTGGTGGTACCATTGGTATGAATGCCACAAAGTCCCAGCAGAGTGAACCAATCTGCTGCTCCCACTGGATTGTTGAACTAACTTTCCACATGCTTTGCATAATTAATGAGCTGAAGAACAGAAGAGTCACCATAGCTGACCTCCCAGTGTGAGTACCCTCAAAAACAAAACCCTCTTCCCACACACAAAAAGAAAAAATATCTCAGTGTTCATTACTAGCCCCATTGCTACCTCACAGACAGTGGCTCACTCCTCAGGTAAGAGGCAATCAATCAGGTGAGCTTTCCCTGTCAGCATGCTCTGCAATGACATTGTCCATGATGGACTGTCAATTTTAACTATTGTGATAACCTTTCAAAAGAGATAAAGAATATGTCCATCTCTTCCTCATCAAAGTTTGGGATTAAATGGAAAGACTTGAACACAGCATTCCTTTTAAATTAGACATGACTCCCTTACCACATTTTCCCCTCTCATCTCAAGCAGCTTCAATTTAAATTGCCTTTCTCATTCCTTTTCTTGGAATTGTCTTCTTTGGTTTCTAGTCATTTTCATCGTCTCTGTCTCACATTTACTCTCTCCTGTGTTTTCTCTTTACTCTTCTGGAATTCCTGTTCTTGTCTGAGCTGCTCCAATTGTAATGAATCTGTTTCACAATCCTCAGATTCTACCTCGAAGTGTTTTGCCACACATGCTGCAATCTGTTTTTTTCTGGTTTTTCAGGCAGAGCTGCATCTCTAAGCAACCAGCTACTCCTTTTTATTCTTCCAAGGACAAGGCTTCTAGTTTTCATGAACTATTTCATCCTGTTCTAAGAAAACATTGACATCAAATGTGGACATCTTGACACTTTTTAGAGATTCAAATAAACCTGTTTTTGGTGTTATATCTAACTGCATTGAATTAACACTTTCTTTTCCTCCAGTCCAATTCTTTTGCCGTCTGTGGAAATGATCATCAATTCTGATCCCTCACATTTATTAGGATTAGGTCATTGGGGGTGAATAGGCTCCCTTCTATACAACCCCGTCTTGCTCAGGTACAACAAATATTTGTGTGCATTTTTGTACATAGCTGTCACACTTTGACTAAAACATCACCCACTAGAAAATGAAAGAGGCAATTACAAGAGTTTTTTTGAAGTGACATAAAGAGAAATGTTGTTATGTACTAACTGAAAGGAAGAAAAATAAATGACAACATCAAACACACGTGAATGTAAGTTTAAACAGAGAAGGTCCTGTAGACAGGTGTGAAATAACTCCACAGTGGCTGGTATTCACTTATCAATTCACTGCTTATTTCCAGTGGAGAGACCTTGACACTGATCCAGCTCCTTCAGAGACAGCTCTCAGAGTGAACAGGATATCTCACACTCCTGTTCTTACCTTTCAACCCGGGCTCATTGATTGGACCGTTAACAACCCCAATCAGGGAATTCATTCTATGAGGCCCACCTGGCTGACCTCATTACGTTCACTACATTTCTCCCCCCTAACTCCGAGGACACAATCGGGTCCCTTTTCTTGTAGCTCCTGCTGGAGTGTTTTAGCATCTGATACAGGTGGCATGTAATGCAAAGGATCTCACCTTTTGCACTCAGAGCATCTTGAAAGAAATTCATTCTCTTTTTCAGGAATATCCATCTTCGATTTCGAGATACCTTGAAAGCTTGATGAAAAGGGAAAAACTATGGGTTCTGGAAAAGTCAGAAAGGTTGTTGAGAAATTGGGCATGTTTTTCTCCCGTGTCATTTGAGAGCTTGCCAATATCCTATGTTTCCATGGACTGTCGCGATGAATATGCCTCTTACGGATTCAGGGCCATTCCCATGATTCCTACACCAAACTTCATCCTCGTAGTAAACTGTCTCTCTCACTTAGTGGAGTCTTATGTCTGCTATTGGTATTCCTGATGACATTTCGTCATCCCTGCCAAGTTCAATTTTAAAGTGGTTCAGAGTCATCTCTCTGTTAGCAACTTTGCTGAAGCTATCCTTGTAGTTGCACGAGGAGTGGTTCTATAATCAAAAAGGAGTTGGGAGGGTCTGGTATCGAGTGAAGCTGTAGGTGGTTTCTTTCAATCTGCCTTCAAAATTTGAACTCCTCTTTATGCCAGACCATTTAACGATGGATGGTACGGAGCTGCCCTTATATGTCAAATAGCATTCAACTTTAGGAAATACTCAAATTCTCAGCTGTTAAATGATGGCCTATTATCTGTGACCAACACTTCTGGGAGTCTGTGTATTGCAAAAAATTAATAATTTTTCAATTGTTGGTCTTCATGTTTGACAAATGAACTCTACGCATAATCAGCCACTCTGAGGGGGCATCTATAATGACTAAGGACAGTGAACCCATGAAAAGGCATGCATAGCCATCATGTAACTGAGTCCAGAGTTTACCTGGCTATTACCACAAATGTAGGAGATCAATTAGCAGTAATTTTTGTCCTTGTTGGCAGTCTGGGCACTGACTCACCAATGTGGCTTTGTTTGCATCTAATTCAGGCCATCAGACATAATGTTTCATCAATGTCTTTATTTTGGAAAACCTTGGATCACCCTAGTGGAGGTCAGCCAGTATCTGGCAGTGACCTTTACTCAGGACAATCGCTCTTGCACTCCATAATAATATGCTGTCCTCTAATATAACCTGGTCTCTCTGGGTCCAAAGTGGTTTTCTTCTGGTTGTGAATGTCCTTTGGTTTCCCCCATCACAGCCAGCTGTTTCAGTTTTGCCAGGACTTTCAAAGTTTGATATTATCAGCTGTGACTAGAAGTATGCCTCAAATATTTAAACCATTACGGACTCTTCCAGTGGCAGTACCACTGTTGATGTATCTGCCAGTGGGAGGTGGCACAATGCATCTGTATTTGCTATTTGGCCTTCCAGATGATGATTCAACTTGCAATTATACATACTTAGTATGAGAACCCACCACTGACTTCAGCCTGAAGATATGGGCAGCACTGCCTTGTGCTCTTCAATTAGACCAGGCATGGGTTTGTGGCTTGCTATTATTACAATTTTATGTCCACAAAGGTATTGGTGGAATTTCTGACTCCATGTATGACCAGTGAAAGTGAGTACTGCAGATGCTGGAGATCAGAGTCAACACAAGAGTGGTGCTGGAAAAGCACAACAGGTCAGGCAGCATCTGAGAAGCAGGAAAATTGATGTTTTGGGGCAAAAGCCCTTCATCAGGAATGAGGCTGGGAGCCTCAGGGTTGGAGAGATAAATGGGAGGGGAGTGGGACTAGGAGGAAGGTAGCTGAGAGTGCAATAGGTGGACGGAGGTGGGGGTGAAGGTGATAGGTCGGATAGAAGGGTGGAGCGGACAGTTAGGAAGGAAGGTTGATAGATAGGACAGCTCAGCACCATCCTTGTGACTTATCTCTCCACCCCCTGAGGTTCCCAGCCTCATTCCTGATGAAGGGCTTTTGCCCTTAATGTCAATTTTCCTGCTCCTTCGACACTGCCTGATCTGCTGTGCTTTTCCAGCACCACTCTAATCTTGACTCCAAGTATGACCACCAAACCTTCCTTTTCTATCTGGGCATATTTACGGTCTGCATCAGCCAAAGTTCCAGATGTATATCCTATTGGGTGTTCCTCTCCATTGGATAACCTATGAGCTCATCTCACCTTGATGTTGTACAGGGTAGCATCACATGTCAAAACTGGATTTCACTTAGGATTGTAATATGCCAACACCTTAGAGGATGATCGCTGTTTCTTCACTTCCCTGAAAGCTATGGCTTGGCTACATGACCATTTCCAAGGCTGACCTTTTTTAAAAGAGTTGCTGCAAAAGATGTAGGCCATGTTATGTGTGAACTTTCTGTAATAATTCACTATAATAATGAAAGACCTAAGCTCAGATACAAACGGGAGAAACGGTAGGTGGTGGTGGGGGCGGGGGGGCGCGGCATTTTCCATTGCTTTCACATTATCTTCCAACAGATGTAAATTGGTCTTGTCGACACGGTGGCCCAAGTAGATCACTTGGGTGCCTGGAATACAATTTTCCCCATCTCAGGCATACACCAGCTTGGAAGAAACATTAAAAGACTACATCCAAGTTATCCAAGTGCTCCTTATTGATCTTCACAATTATTAGCAAATCATTTAGGGAAATGGTGACATTGGGCACACGTTTTTAAATGTTTACCATCATCCACTAAAAAAATGGCCCAGGCCGATGATACCCCAAAAGGCAGTTTTATATATTGGTATAAAGCTTTATGAGTATTAATTGCAGCATACTTCTCGGAATCCTCATCTGGCTGCAATTGCAAATGCACATGGCTCATGTCCAGCTTCATGAAGGACAGCCCTCCTGACAGCTCTGCGTATAAATTCTCTATGCAAGGGATTGGGTATTTATCCAGCTACAAAAAACATTTTACTATTTGTTTAAAATCTCTGCAAAGACAAACTGACGATTAGACTTCACAATCAGTATGACTAGTTTTGCCCATTCCACAAACTGGAGACAGATTTGATTATTCTTTTGCTGTCTATCCTTCTGATTTCTGAGACTACTTTTGCCCGTAAAGCAAATGGCACTGGCAGGACTGGCAAATTATGGCATTGCTTCCTGGTCACCAAGTAATTTGGCCTTAGCTCCTTTGATAGTCCTGAAAATCTTCCTGGTATCTGAATTTCACTGAGGCAACTATTTTCAAATCAAGAAAATGTGGAGCCAAGCTAAGTGAATCTTTCTCAACCAATTTCACACCATCAAGCTTGGCCCCAAACCTTTTACTACAATCAGTGGTTGCTCAGTCAGCTGCTTCTCATAAAGATACCATAATCAAAGTTGTACCCTTAATCTGTAAAGGTTTCCTGGTATATGTTCTCATCTTAGCTGAGGTCTTGAGCAAACTTAAGGGTTGGATTCCATAGTGAATTTTGTTAATGACTGGCACTGTGATCACTGAATTGGCCACACCAGTCTCAACCTCCATTAGAATCGAGTGACCATTTAACCAGAAGTTAATTTTGATTGGTTTCCGATTTTGATGTTGCTAAGCAATTTGACTCTTCCAAAGCAGATGTAGGTGGACTTTCTGGGGTGTGCATTCTCCTGGATACCAGCCTATAAATTCTCCTACTCAATTTAGGTCCAGTGGGACTCTTTCGCTGTCAAGTTGGTTGCTGGTCTGGATTCTGAAGAAAGTTTTAACCATTTGGCTGAGGCTTGAGTTTGTTTTAGGGTTTTGCTGTGGGTTAACCTTGAGTTCCTCTGTTTAGGATATGTCCTGCATGAGCCGATACAATTGCCTTCACTCAAGTAGTGTCCCCCAAGATCAGTCAGCCTGGTGAGGAACTCACTTTCAATGGAATACCTTGCAAATCATATGCTCCACTTGCTGCATTTTCCAATGATAAAGCCAGTCGTAGTGCCTGTCTGTAGTCCAGTTGAGTTTTGCATGGTTGCATCATTAATCTCAGTCTCATCGCCACTGAAATAATTCAGCAGAGGCTGCTATCCTGTCAAAAGTCACCCTTTATTTACACATGGTGACTTCTTGACACTGATGCTGGTCCCTCTGAGCTGGTTTTCAGTATGATCAGGATGTCTGACACTCCTGTTTTTATCTGTCAGCCTGGGCTTCCTGATTGGAATAGATTAGCAGCCCCAATCAGGGAACTCATTCTGTGATATCCACCTGGCTGACCTCATTACAATCATTACAAGGTGAAATAAGACTGTGTAGTTTAAAAGTGTTTGGAATCTTTGGCATGTTGAATTTTAATGTCAATTCCACAGTTAATTAGTTAACTCTTATGCACATCAACAGCAGAATTTGTAGAGACCCTTGAGTTCTCTGAATGGCTGTTTTTTCAAGTTGCTTTTTCACGAAGTGTTGTATTCTGAGATGAAGAGATACAAGTGGAGTGAGTGAGAACAAATGGTCATCAGTCCATTTGTTTGCTCTGCTGCTCATAAGCAACTATTGAAATATAGTTCAATGTGTATTAGATTAGATTCCCTACAGTGTGGAAACAAGTCCACACCGATCTTCCAAAGAGTAACTCACCCAGACACATCTTCCCTTTGGCCCAACAAGTCCACACCGATCTTCCAAAGAGTAACTCACCCAGACACATTTCCCTCTGACTAATGCACCTAATATCATGGGCAATTTAGCACGGCCAATTCACCTGACCTGCACATCTTTGGACTGTGGGAGGAAGCAGAAGTACCCGGAGGAAACCCACGCAGACATGGGGAGAATGTGCAAACTCCATACAGACATTTGCCCAAGGTTGGAATCGAACCTGGGACCCTAGTGCTGTGAGGCAGTAGTGCTAACCACTTAGCCACCGTGCCGCCCGAGTCCAGAGTCTATCTCTCATTGTTCTTCCAAGCTAGCTATCTGGCACTTGAGCTTTTCATCCCTAGTTAACATTTCCTCGAAGCTGCTTATGTTCCATGCATGGTGATCAGCTCGCCTATGTGGATCACAGCATTTATTTCCAGTTGTGCAAGTCACAGTGGTACATGAACCTCCAAGGTCCACGCAGAAGAAAAAAGACTTGGGGGAAATCTTCTCCCATGATGTGAAATTATCAAATATGTGAATTAAACAGGAAATGTGAATTTCATAATGTTATTTCAGTGCCTGGCTTTGAATATCATAATGGGAACCTCAGTGCAGACAATTGCATTTATTCCACATCAGCCTCATGAAGCTTGCCACAACCTGTGGTCACATGACAACTACAATCATTTTAGATTAATTTTTATTCCTTAATAAAAATCACTTTTGACCATGAAAGGTCACAGGTATAACAATCAGATGATGAAAGTTAAAATTCGATAGTCCACATTTACAATTATTATAATGAATTCAATATGTAAAAGTGGTTTAGTGATATTAATCCATTATGTACAGTACAGTATAAAATACTTTGTAACAAGACAATAAAGGTAAAGCACTTACCTTAGGACTGACACTAAAGGATTACATAGACTCTAGTGGTAACCTTTAAGCAAACTAAACACTGCACTAACATTTTCAGGCAATATTCCTCGTCTACACCATTCTGATAACAACAAAATCCAACCAGATTTATCAAGCCCTTTATTGTTTACATGGCATACTCCAATTTATCAAATGCTCAAGTGCGTGTTTTTGGGCTCAGTGAGGCTTAATGCATTAAAGTAAAAACTGTGACCTTGAAAATGTATTGAGCACAGAAACTCCATTCTGAAATTGTATTTTCATTCCTTTTTATCAGAGGCTCTAATCAGTTTTATTTCAATGCGTCTACTGAAAAAGCAAAAAAATGTATCTCAAACAAATCTTTCAACCATTCACATGCTATTAACTCTGGTGGGATTGTTAAAGCCTCCATGTATGCTAGTATTTATTCCAACATTCAGTGATATTGTTCATATAATTGTTTTAAAAATAACTCTATTATCAAGGGGAACAAAACTATTCAATGTGACAAATGTAAATTTGCTATAGTCCTACCAGACCATAGGGCTTCTCTGTCATTAGACATGGATAGCTGTTAGTGATTGAATCTGAGGATCACCATATCTCATAAGGGGTAAGGTTGAGAAGGAGAGTCCTTCATGATAATCTCAGATGGTTACTTCTAAATTCGTAAGAAGGAGGGTGAGCAGCCAGAGGTCATGGTGCACATTGGTACTAATGGCATGGGTGGAAAGAGGGATGAGGTCCTACAGAGTGAGTATAGGGAGTTAGAAAAGAGGCTGCTAAGCAGGACCTCAAGAGTAGCAATCATTGGGTTATTACCAGGGCAATGTGCTAGTGAGGCAAGGAATAGAAAGACAGGTCAGATGAATAAGTGGCTAAGGAGCTAGTGCAGGGCACAGGATTTCAAGTTCTTGAATTATTGGGACCTCTTCAGGGACAGAGGTGACATGTATAAGAGGGACGGGTTGCACGTAAACTGGAGGGGAACCAACTTCCTTGCAGGGAGGTTTGCCAGTGCAGCTCAGATGTGTTTAAACTAGAGTGGCAAGGAGCTGGGAACCAAAGCAGGAGGTCAACAAGTGGAGGGATTGAGGGGAAGGTAGATGTTAGGACCAGTAAATCAGAAGGAAAGAATAGACAGAGACAGGTAAATGAACACAATGGTACTAATGAGCTGAAGAGTGTTTATTCAATGCAAGGAGTATTATAGGTAAGGCAGATGAGCTTAGAGCTTGCATCAGTGCAATGGACAATGATGGTGTGGCCCTTACTTGGTTGAGAGAAGACCAAGATTGGCTGTTCAACTTTCTGATGGCTAAGGTTGAACTGTAGGAAGCTGATGTGATCACATGTATGTGAAATTAAAGTAGAAAGTTTGAGAAGCATATTGATCATTAGTCTCTATTTTGTGGATGTTATTTCTTAGTCTGTGACTAAATTGAGGCGAGGTAGAAGGGCATTAGCCTGTGGTAGCTTCCCAGCAAAGACTACCCAATCTTTGTAATAATCTGGTTAGTCATCAGTGACATTTTTTGCTTGAAATGCTTTAACCCCAGAGACAAAGGTAAATATGCCATCGTACCAATCACACATTAGGGAGGGGCAACTGGTGGTAATTTAGCACAAGGCTCACTACATCTCAAGGGTAAGATCAAAAAGGTGGTATATTCATGAGACCTCAGTCATTGAAGAATTAAACCCACATTGTTGGCATCGCTCTGCCTTGCAAGCCAACAATACAAGCTAATCAACTCCACACTTACTAAGGAAATGAAGCCTATCATTTTAGCAAAACAAAATAAACTACTGTGCAAGGTTTAAAAAGTTTAGCCATTTACTCAATTTATATTCAAACATTAGAAACTAACATGAAGTGACTATGGGTTAACTATGGTCACAAGCTGTGGTCAAACACCTAGCATGGTGTTTCAAAAGGGAACTATGGTTGAGACAGATTCCACTGACTTCTCAGTAACCCACCAAGTGTTTAAGACATTTCTGGTTACTAAATCTCTTTTATTAGATTACTTAAAGTGTGGAAACAGGCCCTTCAGCCCAACAAATCCACACCGATCCTCCGAAGATTAACCCATCCAAACCCATTTCCCTCTGACTAATGCTAACCCTACAGGCAATTTAGCATGGCAAAATCACCTGCCCTGCACATCTTTGGACTGTAGGAGGGAACAGGAGCACCTGGAGGAAACCCACGCAGACACGGGGTGAATGTGCAAACTCCACACAGACAGTTGCCCGAGGCTGGAATCAAACCTGGGTCCCTCGCGCTGTGAGGCAGCAGTGCTAACCACTGAGCTTTTACAAAAGACTAAAAGCATTTTTTTATTTCTTTAAATCTAGTGCCTGAACTTCAATAGCCACTCTGACTTGCAGTGCCTCAAAGGCGACTCATCCCCTTGTTCAATCACTTTCCTTTAGATTGTGTTGAGGCTGCGTCCCAGAATCTACTGATCACTATTTCATTTCCTATATAAAACTGCCAGCTTAACTAAGCTAGCACAGTCTCTGTATATCTTGGAACTTTGGTCCATTAACAGCATAAAACAATAAATGGTACTCATAGGTTTCCTTGAATCAAACTCTTAGAACAAATGGATCTTCTGATTTATAGTGAACTTCCATTGCCTCAGTGCAAACAGAAATGTTTTTTTTTGCTGTCGGGAGCCATCATTCTCAGACCAACTTCCTGATAAACCTTTAACCACTTTTCACTGTACGTGAACTGGT
Source organism: Chiloscyllium plagiosum (assembly GCF_004010195.1). Lineage (NCBI taxonomy): Eukaryota > Metazoa > Chordata > Chondrichthyes > Orectolobiformes > Hemiscylliidae > Chiloscyllium > Chiloscyllium plagiosum. The sequence goes on along the minus strand of NC_057723.1, from coordinate 61,159,666 downwards.
CTTGAAACAGTCCAAGAGAGTTTCATTCTTGTTGTTAGTCAGGATTAAACATAACAATTAAATGGGACACCTTGTACCCTGAATTTTACAATCTACCTTGCCACTTTTGCTAGCTTTAGCACACAAATAAAAACAAATTAAATTAATTTTGTTGCACTTATTCTATTTTCAAGAAAGAAAAATTGGCCATGGTGAATGTTTCTTTACAATGGATACGACTACTACAAGATCTTATCATAAACCTAATAAAAAGCTTAATACATATTGTAGAAATGATCCATTTATGCAATGACAAGAAATCATAATATCATTATGCTACAACTTAAACAAAAGCAAGTGCATGTAACAAATAGGAATGACAATTTAAATATTATGGCATTTATATAACTTAGTGATTATGGCTAGATCTAATGTTTATTTGGCTAAGACTGAGTTGAGCCAAGTTATTTGGAAGTTTATCACTGTGAGGCCAAGTCCATTCTCTCACACGTCTTAGCAAACATTAATCACCCAGCCAGTTCCCATATGGCATCCATCACATCATATTATTGTCCCCTTATCATGTGCTGTTCCCAGAGAAACACTGCAAACATCCACCCAAACACGAGTATCCCTTGCAGCCACACCATTTTAAAAAGCAATGTTGCACTTGGTTAAACCTGGACTGAAGCTTATTGAGGAGGTGATGACCTCGTGGTATTGTTGCCAGACTATCAATCTACAGACCCAGATAATGTTCTGGAGATGCAGGTTTGAATCCTACCATAGCAGATGGTGGAACTTGAATTTAATAACAAAATTTAGAATTAAGAGTCCAATGACAACCATGAAACTGTTGTCATTAAAAAATATGGTTCACTCATATCCTTTAGGGAAAAATAATCTGTCATCCTTATCTGTCTGGCCTACACGTGACTCTAGACTCACAGAAATGTGATTGACTCTTGACATCCTGCGAATGAAGAATAAATACCATCCTTTCTGTCCTTCTGCCTTCAGTCACCACTCCCAAGATAAACTTGCTGCTGAGTTTTATTCCTGTAATAATAACCATCTTTGTCCACACTTTCCAATACCTTGTCTGGCTTGCTTGGTGCATTAAGAACGAAAGCTGAATAGTAATGAGAGTTGGGCCTTCACTGAGGTGCTTAGAGATCAATGACCACTCTTAATTGGCAACACGTAACAGCCTAGCAAGAACTCGCCGTGCTGCTTGTGAAAAGTAAGAAAAATATTGTGAATTAAAATGTTCAAGGGGAGTCTTGTTGACCTTCTGCCACACATCTTGCAATAGCCCATGTCACTTAATCCTCTATGTTGTGCTTATGCTTTTCATATACCTCTGCACTGAACATTTTAGTTTGGGATACAGTCCAATTGCTGTATTCACTCATCTGTCAGTGTATTTTTGACTTTAAGTTCATTTTCCAAACTCAAATGATAAATTCTTGTTTTTCTTTGACAAATGTCAAAATTGTTTTTATGTATCCTAACAAGTCAATTTTCCCCTAATTAAAACTCCTTTTTTGTTACATAGATACTGCTGTTAAGATAATGGCTAGGTTCAACTAAAAGTGTGTTGTATTTCTGCTGTATTTGACTCTTCAACAGTTTGAGATTTTTGGTCTTCTTCTCATCCCTTTGTAAACATGCCTCAATTAATTTATTCTGGCGAGATCCACAACTTGCTCATACTAGAATCTCAATTCTCTTTCCAACATTTTTAGTCTCAAATGCTATTCCTAAGTCTTAAGGGTTCCAAAGAGTCTTTTGAGAATTCCTCACTTGACTGGATTCATGCTGCTTTTAACAATATGGACCTACTCTTTCATAATGAACATCTCACTCAGTTCATTCTTCAGATTCCTGTCCAGAGCTTTTATAATGCTTCATTGAGAATTTTGCTACTTGAAGCTCATCAAGAGTTAATTAAAGATCTATTGAATTTAATAGATTTATCATTTAAATGATTCAAGTCCTCATTCAAAAGTTTTATTTTCTATGACTGACACTTAATGATAAACATGAACTGATGAGAACACTTAACAAATTCATCTTTCGTATGTGAAAATTGGTTCTCCACATGCATCCATTTTTCCTTCAATTGCTCATTACCTGCAATCTTTTCATGTTTGGCCACAGTAATTTTTGTGAAGTTTGGCAAGATCATCATAATTAAACAACTGCTGTGCCATATTCATTGTAATGTTATCATATATGCTAGTCAATTCATTACACTATCTAAAATCTATATTATGGATAAGTAAACTAGAAATGATTCTCACAATAGCAACTCTCTTTACTATATCACTTACTATTGTAACTTTGTACAAGGCAACAGGTTCATAAATTCTATGAGTACTCCCATTAATTATTTTTTAATCAAAACATTTTAAGCACAAATTGCATCATTAGGCACAATCAGTGACTGAATTGCCGAGCGTTTCTCAAAATATTAATTTATTTTGGTTTTTTTGGAAAACTAACAGAATACTTCTCCCTTTGAGATAAAATCTCTGCAATCTAAATTAACATGACTAAACTTAACAACATTCAAGGAAGAATCCTTTTAACTGTCCAGTGATGCATTCCCGATTCTAGAAGGTTCTAAGGAGACTTGTTTTATCCTCCTTTTCTGGACCAGCATTCCTGAAACTTACTTAAACATTCTTATTACTGACACCAGTATATCATTATCACTTCCAACAACTTGTTTTCACATGTTCTGCCTTATGACAATGAAATGCATTGTCTACTTTACACCATGCTTATACTCTATTGTATCACTTTAATTGGGTGGAACAGCTACTGTCTTCTCCCTAAAGCCAAACTCTATTTTATTCCTGACTAGTCTGGCATCTGAAGGCAGTTCTGAAAGACAGGTCTCTGGATTCAAAATGGTAACACTGTTTTCTCTTCACAGAAACTCCCATACCTGCTGAGTTTCTTCAGTAATTTCCATTCTGTTTCTTTCAGATCTTAAACATCCACAGTTCTTTGTTTTATTGATCATTTCTATTCTACAGTTTCACTGAGTTTATAAATGGACATTTACTGCTTCTTATCTGTCTACGAGATATATTATAACCATCAGCCAGAACTGTTGATTCCTTTATTTTCGAAACAATGTGATCTTCTGGTTTGACCAGCAGTTATTAGATTGCTATTTTGAAAGTCTTCCATTATTCTTTTGTAATTTCCTCAACATTCTGTTGATGTTTCAGTGCCTAAAACTACTGATCCCATTATGTTTTTATCTCTAGCAAAATCTACAAAATTTTATTCAGTCATTTTTTTAAGGGCCAATGTATCAACTTGAAATATTTTTGGAAGGTGCACGTATGCATCATGTATCACAGTTTTAAACGTTTATTAACCTGACAATTGTTCTTCCAAACACTAGAAAAAGTATCTGTAGCATTCCCAACCAAAGAACATGCTAAAAGAATTCCCTTTGCCTATTATAATATTGCAGTTACCTTTTTGACTAAGCTAAAATATCTCTTAACTCATGACCTAAACTATAATAGTTTCTTTCACCATGGATCATAAGGGTTTATTTACACAGTTCATATTATCTGGTTGCTTTGTCTCCAAAGCTGACATTTCCACATTTCTTCTTCATTCCATCTTCACCTCGTTCCCTCTCATTAACCTCTCTCTGCAGTTTAATTTCCAGTTTTCACACTTCTTTCATGCTTAAGTTCTATTTATCATTTCTTTTTCTCTTTCTAATTTATAAGAATATATAAAATAGGAACTGGAGAAGATAACTCAGCCCTTCGAGTCTCTTCTGCCAGTCATTGAGGTCATAGCTGATCTTGTAGTTTAACAATATGTTTCTGCAATATCCTCATATCTTTCAATATTTTTAACATAGAAATCTTCCAATCTTAATTACTGAGCCTCCACAGATCTCAGACAGAGAATTCCAAGGATTCACCACCCTCTGAGAAATTCCTCTTCAATTTAGTCAAGTAGCTTCATTTATTTTCCCTTTCAAGCTATTCCATTTGCAAAAACGTCTAGCCATGATTTTTATCTGAATTAACATTTGCATCTTCCAATTTCAAATTCTTTGTTATCTCAACTTTGGAAGCTCTCTTAGCCTTTGCTTTAAACTCCTAACTTCACTGCCTTTGGAAAGCATTCAGAGATTAGATTTTTTTTAGATTAGATTAAATTACATAGTGTGGAAATAGGCCCTTCATCCCCAACAAGTCCAAACCGACCTGCCATCCACCCAGACCCATACCCCTACATTTACCCCTTCACCTAACACTACGGGCAATTTGTCATGGCCAATTCACCTGACCTTTTGATAATTCCTTCTGATCCAGAAAAGATCCTAGCAATTGACAAAACCATTCTACTTTTCTATAAGTAACGTAAATGTTGCCATTAAAAAAAATTACCAGCCTAAAGCTCAGTAAGTCCCAAAACTCATTTGTTTGGGAACTTGTAATCCCACAAGAGTTTTCAAATCAAGTTTATTATCCTCATTGAGACTACAAAATTTATGTTGTGATCTGGCTAGGGACAAGTAATATTTTGCTGAAAATAGTAAGAAAATAGAATTGCAAGATTCAATGGTTCTGAAGAAATAAAATAAAATCAATAAAATGATTTCAGTAAGGCATTTGATAAGTTGCCCCATGGTAGGCTATTGCACAAAATACGGAGGCATGGGATTGAGGGTGATTTAACGGATTGGATCAGAAATTGGCTAGTTGAAAGAAGACAGAGGGTGGTGGTTGATGAGAAATGTTCATCCTGGAGTTCAGTTTCTAGCAGTGTATTGCAAGGATCTGGTTTGAGGCCACTGCTGTTATCATTTTGTTAAATGACCTAGACGATGGCAGAGAAGGATGGGTTGGTAAGTTTGCAAATGACACGAAAGTTGGTGCAGTTGTAGATAGTAGGCAAAAGTGAGGACTGCAGATGCTGGAAACCAGAGTTTAGATCAGAGTGGTGCTGGAAAAGCACAGCAGGTCAGGCAGCATCTGAGGAACAGGAAAATTGACGTTTCGGGCAAAAGCCCTTCATCAGGAATAGAGGCAGGAAGCCTCCAGAGTGGAGAGATAAATGGGGAGGGGTGGGAGTGCTGAAGGATATTACAGGTTACAGAGAGACATAGATAAGCTACAGAGCTGGGCTGAGAGGTGGCAAATAGAGTTTAATGCAGAAAAGTGTGAGGTGATTTACTTTGGAAGGAGCAAGAGGAATAAGGAGTACTGGGCTAATGGTAAGATTCTTGGTAGTGTAGGTGAGCAGAGAGATCTCGGTGTCGATGAACATAGATCCCTGAAAGTTTCCGCCCAGGTGTTAGGGTGTTAAGAAGGCATTTGGTATGTTAGCTTTTATTGGTAGAGGGATTGAATTTTGGAGCCACGAGGTCGTGCTGCAGCTGTACAAAATTCTGGTGCAGCTGGACTTTGAGTATTGTGTACATTTCTGGTCACCGCATTATAGGAAAGATATGAAAGCTTTGAAAAGGGTGTAGAGGAGATTTACTAGGATGTTGCCTGGTATGGAGGGAAGGTCTTATGAGGAAAGGCTGAGGGACTTGAGGCTGTTTCCATTAGAGTGAAGAAGGCTGAGGGGTGACTTAATTGAAACATAATCAGAGGGTTAGATAGGCTGGACAGTGAGTGTCTTTTTCCTTGGATGGTAATGGCTAGCAAGAGGGGACATAGCTTTAAATTGAGGGCTGATAGATATAGGACAGATGTCAGAGGTAGGTTTTTTACTCAGAGAGGAGTAGGTGTGTGGAATACATTACCTGCAACGTAGTATACTCGCCAACTTTAATGGCATTAAATAGTCATTGGATAAACATATGGATGAAAATGGAATAATGTAGGATAGATAGGCTTCAGATTTTTTCCAGTGGTTGGCACATCGGGGGCCGAAGGGCCTGTACTGAACTCTAATATTTTATGTTTACAATGCAAAGTTAGAGAAGTAAAGCCATTAAATACATGTAATTGTTGAACATATATGGGGGTCAGTTAGCTCAGTTGTATGGCCAATTTGTTATGCAGAGTGATACCAGTAGTATGAGTTCAATTTCCATGCCAAATCTGACTAAAATGAAGGCCCACTTTTTCAATCTTGCCCCACACTTGATATATGAATACCCTAAAGTTAAATTCACCACTAACTGCATCGCTGTAATGAGAGAGCAGTCTATGGTCCTTTGGAACAGTGGTGTCTTTCACTTTCACATACATCTTTTTCTCTAACATCCTGAGACTAATATGAATTATCCTCCAAGTTAAACATCGTAAAGAGTACATCGAATTTCAGAAGTTGTCAAAACCGATCCCATTGTCCTCTTAGCTACCAAGCCAGACATCAATGCCACTGTGGTTACTAAATCGTTTAAAAACTTTGCCTCATTCACAAGAAATACCATAAAGGATATAAAATCTTCCCTTTTTGCATTTCCTCAAAGGTCACTTCAAATTGGACTACCTCAAAACTGCCTGCCTCCTTGTGACCAATCCTTTATCCTGAGTCTACACTCATCTGGATTCCTAAGGCTGCACTTCAGTATGACCTCACTGTGGAACAGGTTGTTAGCTTCACTAAACTGTAAACCTAGCTACACTGAGGTATAAGTGTTCATCTGAGGCTTATTTAAACCCCAACTCCTAGCTGCAAAGTGGCTCTTAGGATATCACTTAAACTTCAGCTTTTTGGAGTTAATATGTGTATTTTATGGGTGGCTCAGTAGTTACCAATGATGCTTCACAGCACCAGGGCCCTGGGTTCAATTCCATCCTTGGCTGACTGTTGGTGTGGAATTTGCACATTCGTCCTATGTCTACATGGGTTTCCTCTGGGTGCTCTGGTTTCCTCCTGAAGTCCGAAGAGGTATAGGTTAGATAGATTGGTCATGCCCATAGATTGGTCATGCCCAATTTGCAGATTCAAAGCTGCAGTTGAATTCTGATTTGTCATGCTCACAATTTTTCAGACAATCTTACTCAATTTGTAGCTCTTCATTCACAGTCACGTTTTGCCCCTTCACTACCTTGTTTTTTGATTGGGGAGAACAGTTGGAAGGACAAACAGTCTTATGCTTCTAAGCTTCAATATTTTGATCTTTCCTGCATTTCTTTATTTCTATTGTCATTTCATTGCATTTTAGCAATCATTTTGTGCAACTGTAATTTCTTTTTTATAGCTTTTGAAGTATTTCAATGTCAGTCTGCCTCCAGAGCTTTAATAAGAGTTACTAGCAGGAAACAAAAATGATCTTATTTACACAAGATGTGATTTGGAAAACAGTGAGCAGACTCTAATTTTGCGCAATTTTAAACAAAGTAGAAAGAGCTGTACATATTATTTTGAAATCTGAAACAATTTCACAAGAATTCTTTCTTCTCATTTGCTGAACACAGAGATGCTGCTGATCATCCAATTGAGGCTCCTACATTAGGGAGAGAGAGGAAGGAACGAAAGACTGCCCAGGCTGCAGGAAAAGAGTGAAGGAGACCTTACAGCATATGGCTGTTAATCATATCTGGACCTCACAGGATAGCTGTTTTTGTGGCTTTGTTTCAAATAGGAGGTAGTCATTGATCTGTGCCAGCTGTTGCTTCAAGATTGAAAATTCAGCATCAGAACTGTGAGAGTGAAGGTCATTGTGGTTTGAGATCTTTATGCCTCTCGTCCTTTCCAGCTGTCCTTTGGGAGCTGTCACTGGAAGCTTCATTTCTCTGGGGGCCCCTGCAATGCTGATAGAACCAATCACACATGCAGTCAGTTGCTGCAAGATTTTGATTTGATGCACAAAAACAGTGGAGCTGGTCTCTCCATGCTTATATATAAACTTGCTGGCAGACAGCCCAGAGCACTTAGAAGATCTCAGCACAAGACCCAATGTTTTATATGTGATCGACCCTTGGTTTCTGACATCCTATCTGTGGGCGGCACACTGGCAAGCACTGCTGCCTCACAGCGCCAGAGACCCGGGTTCAATTCCTGCCTCAGGCGACTCTCTGTGTGGAGTTTCACATTCTCCCCGTGTCTGCGTGGGCTTGCTCCGGGTGCTCCGGTTTCCTCCCACAATCCAAAAATGTGCAGGTGAGGTGAATTGGCCATGCTAAATTGCCTGTAGTGTTAGGTGAAGGGATAAATGTAAGGGAATGGTTCTGGGTGGATGGCGGGTTGGTGTGGACTTGTTGGGCTGAAGGGTCTGTTTCCACACTGTAAGTAATCTAAATCTTACCCACTGGGATTCAAAAGAATTGAATAAGATTTCAAAGCTAAACCAATCCAGTTGGGTTGACATAATGTTAAATGTGAGGAAGATGCAGGATAATCCCAGATGAAACCCTCAGATTACAGTGCACTAGCCTCCTGGAAAGCTAAAAAAAAACCCCACTACAGTCAGTGTTAGCTTGAACTGTTTCTATATCTTTTTAGTCTACAATCTCAACTACATGTTATATTAAGAAGCTATTAAAGATGCTACCCAGTGCTTGCAGCTGAGTTTCTGGTTTACTCCCAAACCTTCCTCCCCACCTCGCAACCCACCTCCTCACCAATCCACCCTAAGCCAGCATGTCCAAATCTACCATAGAGGCAAGAGCATGGAAATCAAGGGATCATCCCCTATCCATTTAATCTCTACACCCATTTAAAAATTTATGCTGGAATCTCTAAATGCAACTTTGTTGCCTTAGTGTAGAATTGTTGCCTTTGTCTCCTATTCCCCGAGTAATGATGTGATGCTTCTGGGTTTGAAATCCAAGAAAGGTTTGAGTATGCATGGCTTTGGAAAGCAAAGATGGATATAACATCTTCTGTAATTCATCCTCCATACTTAGCAAATGGAATGTTCATCTGGTGCCACACAGGCTAAGCAAGAAAGATTCTTCAACTACAAGGAAATCAAGAGTTATAGAGTGGTGGAGTGGAGGTGGTTGTGGTAGTTAAGGCAAGGACATGGTTTTAAGGTAACAATCAGAGAAGCTATGATTTTATTGAATGACAAAGCAAGCTCCACAGGTCAAATAGCTAGAGGTTCTTAGGTTCTGATATCCTTTCCAGTAATAGAAATTACTATCTTACTTTCACCTGATTCAAAATCTTGAAGGTAAGCTTTCATAATCATTCCCAGGTATCTGTACAAGGGTCCATATAGACAATTTGACGCGATAAAATAAATGCAAGCGTTTCTAAATGTTACCATTTTTTAAATCTGCAACAAATTACAGTTTACAGAAATTAAATTGAACACATTGAATAATTCAATTTCTGGACCAGGAAGATTGATTGACAGAGAGGGAAACTGGTTAAAAGGTAACAAGTTGTTAAATAGGTAAAATGATTTGCTTTTACCAGATGCAATTTCCTGAAGTGAGTTTAATTACAATTTAACTTGAAAATCCAGCAAGTATTTAAAAATTAATGGCAATTAAGAGAGGGATGTCATTTGGTGAGTCTGAGTGAGAAAGCCTAAGTTCAAGTTCCACCTGCTTCAGATGTATGTCATTGTATATCTGTACAAGTTGATAAAGAATAACTTTGTATTGCTGCTGAAGAAATAGTGCAAGATTGAAAGTCAAGCAAGATGATCCAAAAAGTTGTAACTGAGGATATTACTTCCTCACTTGAACTTGCTGGTCAACTTGTTCAAATTAATCTTTCACCAGCTATGGATGTTGCTGGTTAGTCCAGCATTTGTTGCAGTCTGATTACCTTTAAGAAGGCAGTGGTGAGCTGTCTTGTTGAGCAGTTTCAGCCCTTGGGATCTAGGTATACCTACAATTTTTTTTTTATTTGAAAAATATACTTTATTCATAAATATTTGATCTATACAATTGGACATGCCATCCTTCTGTAAACATTCCATTTCTTTGCGTATCGAAACAGGGTAATCATTCCTATTCACAGGTTGGTGCGATTACATTGAGCTGAGGCGCTAGCGGAGCCCAAATGACTGCGTGGGCCCCCTGTTTTTCTTAGGCAGGCAGATGTTACACGGTGGTCTTTCCCCACC
>NC_057723.1:61065892-61147574 GCF_004010195.1 Chiloscyllium plagiosum | reverse complement strand
AGCGGCTGGTCCAGCCTCTCTCGTGTTCCGTCGTCTAGGACCTCCGTGATAGAGGACAGGAACGACTTGGAGGCCGCGCTGTCGGTCGGCTTCGAGTCATACAGACTGGCATAGAAGGATTTGCTGATCCTCATGATGTCAGCCTGAGATGACGTTAGCGAGCCATCTTCTTCCTTCAGGCTGCTGAGCACAGAACTCTCTTTGTGCACCTCCTGGAAGAAGAAACGTGAGCACGACTCGTCCTGCTCCACCGAGCGGACCCTGGACCGGAAGATTATCTTGGAGGCCTCCAAGGCAAAGAGCGAGGCTTGCTGGCCCTTCACCTCGTTGAGGTCCTCCGTGACATCGACCCCCAACGTCTGCAGCAGGATGGACCGGAAGATTATCTTGGAGGCCTCCAAGGCAAAGAGCGAGGCTTGCTGGCCCTTCACCTCGTTGAGGTCCTCCGTGACATCGACCCCCAACGTCTGCAGCAGGAGCAGGTTCTGCATACTTTCCTGGAGCTGGGACAGTTTTCCCCGCCTCTCTCTTGCCTCCTGTACACCTTTGAGGATGAAGAACCTCTTGATGTTCCCTTTTACTGTTTCCCACCAGTCTGCTGGAGACTCAAAGAGGGGCTTCACGGTTCTCCAACCTGCGTAATCCCTCTTGAGCTCCTCGATGTTTCCTGGGGTCAACACTTGGTGTTCAGTTTCCACGTTCCCTTACCAGCCCGCTGCTCGTCCTGTAGGTGACAGTCGGCCAGCAGGAGGCAGTGGTCAGAGAAGAACACCGGCTTGACGTCGGTGGATCTGACCGAGAGCGTTCGGGACACAAACAGGTCATCTATCCTTGAGCGGATAGACCCGTCTGCCCGTGACCAGGTGTGTCTATGCTGCGCTCCATCTGCAGGGGTGCTGAAGACGTTGGGCAGCTTGGCATCTTTGACCGTGTCCATCAGGGCTCTGGACGTGGCGTCCAGTTTACTGTCCCCCCCCCGCCGGATCGTCCATCTGCATCGATGATACAGTTGAAGACTCTGGCCAGAATGACCAGCCTGGACGTAGCCAGCAACAGTGGAAGCTGCTGCAGGATGGCCAACCATTATCTCTTACCCGCTGGGGCGTACACGTTGATTAGTCTCACGGGAACATTTCTGTATGTAACATCAGCAACGAGGAGGCACCCGCCCACCACCTCCTTAACCTCGGAGATGGTGAAGTTGCCTCCCCGTAACAGAATACCCAGGCCTGAGGTGTGGTTATCGTTGCCCCCCGACCACACTGACGGCCCATGGGCCCACAAGTTCGACCATCTCCTGGAACTGCTGAGGTTCGGTATCCCACACTCCTGCAGGAACAGGACATTGGCTTTCACGTTGGCCAGGAAGGCCAGTGTTGAAACACATCGCGCAGCAGATTTTATGCTGTGCACATTAATAGTTGGAATTTTAAACCCCATTTTGTTAACAGGTTGTAAGATTACCCATGTCCGATTGTCGCTGGTCCTGCCCCTCTGGGGTAGCTGTCTGCATCCCCATGCAGACCACAAACTGCTGGACCCTCGCAGGGTTGAGGTAGCTGTCCAGTTCCTCACTCGGCCCATTTGCCCGCTTCGGTGTCATCGGGCCGAGACCAGGGTCCACGCTGTCTGTTTCTATATCTGACAGCGGGGCTGTCAGAGGGTCGCTGCTCCCAGTGACCTGGAGCTGTGGGGCGGTGGGACCCTCCTGGTTTTCACCTGGTAGGGGGTGGTGGTTTCCCATTTCCTCAGGGAGGTTCGTCCCTTGGTTGGCAGTTGCTGCTCTCCTTTCTCCTCGCAGCGCTCTGCCTCTTCTTTTGGTGACGACCATCCTTACGTCCGTCCTCACCCTACGAAGAGCTGTCTGTGTCTTCCACCTGCAGCTGCCTTTTCCCCTTTTTCTGGGAGGTCTTGGTGACCGGGTGGGTTTTCCTCTTCCTGTTTTGCTCCACGGTCCATTCCTCTGCCTCCTTCTTTCCCTTCTCCACCTCCTCCTCCTGTCCTGTCGGAGCTTCGCTCGGCAGCTGTTCCTCTCCGGTAACTGTCTTCTGCTCTGCTCCGGCCTGTTCTTCCTGTTGCGTGTCCCCAGACACCATTCCCTTGCCGGTTTGCGGTGCCTTGCCGTCCTTTTGTAGCCCACCTCTGGCCATCTGCGGTAACTGTCTTCTGCTCTGCTCCGGCCTGTTCTTCCTGTTGCGTGCCCCCAGACACCATTCCCTTGCCGGTTTGCGGTGCCTTGCCGTCCTTTTGTGGCCCGCCTCAGGCCATCTGCGCGTAGGTGGCGGCCCCTCGTCTTGGGCAGGCCCTGTACACGTGGCCCGCCTCCCCGCACAGATTGCAGTACTTTTCCTCCTTGCACTCTTTGGTCGGGTGGCCCTCCTTCTTGCAATTGCGACAGCAGGGTTACCTTGACCTGTCGTTTGCTGGTCCAGATCCCGAAAGGGTCAACCATGTCGGTGCTTTGTCCCTCGACCTGCACAGATCATCCCAGGAACGTCAGGACGTCGGTCGCTGGTACGTAGGGGTTGTACATGTGGATTGTAACAACCCGACTCCTCTGTGCAGGAAGCACACACAAAGGGACCGCCGACAAGATGGAGAACAGCGGCTCCCCTTCCTTTTCATTGAAGACCTTCAGGAGCTGCTCACATTGCTTCACGCTCCTGAAGGTGACGTCAAAATAGCCTGCCCCAGGGAAATCCTGCAGGCAGTACACATCTGCTGCGGCGAACCCACAGCACTCGAACAACACCTTCTTGACGAACACCGTCCGATCGACTGGTGTACGCTCCTCCACTTTCTTGACAGACACCCGGACGGTGTTTTGAACCCCCTGACCCGGGGTGCGGGCAGCTGTTGAGGCCATAGCTCTGAGGTTGGCTGGTCCCTGAATTGGCGTTAGGCCGAAGCCAGCATGAAGATCCACCAATAGCAGGTCAGCACAACCAAACGATCCTCCAACGTCCAATCACGATCCAGCGATGATCTCCACTAGCTCTGATGACTCGCAACTCGACCCCTGTCCTGATAAGAACAGACACTTGATCTTAGCCAAAAGGCCGAGAAGAGCATTGTATACCTACAATTTTTTTTTATATTTCAAAAATATACTTTATTCATATATTTAATCTATACAATTGGACATGTCATCCTTCTGTAAACATTCTATTTCTTTGCGTATCGAAACAGGGTAATCATTCCTATTCACAGGTTGGTGCGATTACCTACAATGCTCTTCACGAAGGAGAGGCAGGATTTTCATCCAGGCACTGTAAAAGAACAGCAATATCGTTCCAATGGCTTGGAGAATGCCTTTTTAGTGGGGGTGTTCTCATGAATCTGCTGATCTTTTTCATCTAGATAGTACATTTTTTGGAGTTTAGAAGGTGCTGTCAAAGGAAGCATGTGGAGTCATTGCAAGTGCACCATATTGATAGTGTACTCTGCTGTCACTGTGTGTTTATGACAGAGGGAATGAGCTTTGAAGGTAGTGGATGTTGTGCCAATCAGTAAAGTTTTCTTTCCTGGCTGGTGTTGAGTTCATTGGGTGTCATTTGAGCTGCACCCACCTAGGCAAGTGGAGAGTAATCCATCACACTCCTGACTTATGCTCAATAAAGAGGGGACAGGCTTTGGAGAGTCAGGATGTCTATTACTCAGAGCACCATTTTGGTCTCTAACCTGTTCTTGTAGCCACAGTATTATTTGGCTAGTCCAATTAAGATTCTAGTCAATTGCAACTTCCATGATGTTGTGGGGGTAGGGTGGGGGGAATTTAGGAACTGTAATGTTATTCCTTTTTGCGAAAGATAGACATTGTCTAGCACTTAGTTAGTATGAGTTTTGCCACTTATCAGCCTCAATGTGAGCATTAGCCAGATCTTGCTATATATGGACAGTATGCTGAGGAGTGGTAAATGGTGCTCAACATTGTTCACTAATGACTGAAGATCAATTCTTCAGACTGTATAGTGGAGACAAGGTCACTGATGAAGCAGCTGATACAGGTGAAGATTCAGCACTAAGAAACTCCTAGTGTGATGTCCTGGAGTTTAGAAAATTGAACTCCAACAACAATAACCAGCTTCTTTTGTGCTAAATATGACATTACAAATGAAAGTTTACCCCATATCCCAATGCCTTCAAATTTGCAAGGGCTCTTTGATGTCACCCTACCTCTGAGCTTTGTTTTTTGTCTATGTTTGGATCAAGGTTATAATGAAGTCAGGTGCAACGTGGCTTTGACAAAAACTCAACTGAACATCAATGGACAGATTGTTGTTAAACAAGTATTTTTTTATCTCTATTTGACCCTTTCCATCCTTTTACTTTTATCAAGAGCAGACAAATAGCACACTAATAGGCCAGATTGGATTTGTCTTGTTTATTATAATAATCAGGACACACCCTGGCAATTTTCTGCATTGTTGGGCAGATGCCAATGATGTAGCTATACTAGAAAAGCTTGGCTGTGAGTGCATTTAGTTCTGTAAGTCTTCAGTATTGTTGCTCTAATATTTTCAAAGTCCAGAGCATTTTCAATCCATTTTCAATCCATGTGGATTCTCTCCACATTACATATGGAGAGAATCAAATTGGCTGAGGAGAAGTTGAGATGCTGGAAACCTCAAAAGCAAAGTTGAGATGTAGCATGCATTGAACACTTCCGGGTGATGATGGTTACTAATAATCCTCTGCTGTAGCTTCATCAGATTGACACCAAGGTTTTAGATTTGCTGCTCCTGGTATGCTTTCCCTAACTTCATTGAATAAGGTTTGGTTACCTGCCTTTAATAGTAGTGTTATAGTGGAGGATCGTCTGGTCCATGGAGTTACAGCTTGTGAGTCGAGTACAATTCCATTGCAGCTGATGGATGATAGCGCCTAATACTCAATTTTGAGTTGGAGGAATTTTATAACCAAGCCATCTGCTAAATGTATTCCATTTAGCACAGTGATACTGCCACAATAAAATTTCACCCTCAATATAAAGATGGAGCTCCACAGGGACTATGTGGTGATCCCTCCTATCCATAATTACATGGACTACAACATCTTTGACAAGTAGATTGGTGAGAATGAGATCAAAAGATTTTTCCTTGTTCTGGTTCCCTCAGCACTATCACAGGCTTATTCCAGCAACCAAATCCTTTAGGATTCCATCAGCTTTACATATGGGGATACTATCAAATTACTCTTAGTCATGAACATTGACAACCCCAACTCTTTGTCCTTATCTGATTCAAAACATCTTCCAATTGGCTTTCAACATAGAGGAGAACTGATTCATCTGCTGAGGAAGAGTGGTGGATGATAATCAGCAGAAGGTCTCCTTGCCAATGTTCCAGCTTACCAAGAATCACCTTGGGTCAAAAGTCAAAATTGATGATTTCTAGGGCAATTCTGTCCCGACTCTATATCTTTATGCTGCCACATCTGCTGGCCCTGTCCTGCTGTAGTGAAGAGTACACCAAGGACAGCAATAGTGGTGCTGGAACAGTGAGTATGGACGTTTGGTATAACATTTGATTCAGTAAATATGATTATGTTTAACTAAGTTTGTGGGACAGCTCCTCCAGTTTTGGCATTTGACCTCTGATATTGTTAAGGAAGATAGTCAACAGTACTGGGCTGTTGTTATTTGTGATGTATTGGTTGATGCCACAAGTCCAGGCGAGTTTCTTTTGAATTTTCTGTCACAGTTTGGTGCAAATAAACTTTTTGCTAGGTCATGTCATAGGACATTTAAGAATCAGCCACGTTGCTGTAGATCTGGGCTCATACGAATGCCAGGTAGATTTCCTTTCCTAAAACCATTAGTGAATAGATTGATAATTGATTATAATTTCACCATCACTGGGAGTTGGCTTTCAATTTCAGATTTAAATTCTCCCCACTGCAATTTTGGATTTGAACCCATGTTTCCAGAAGGTTATCCTGAACATCTGGATTATTAGTTTACCTTTAGTTACTACCTTTACCACTATCTTCCCCTAATTTAGACATTAACAGTAATACATGTCATAAACACAGATTATTTTTAAACAAATGTCCAGTCTAACGAACGAACGTTCTTTCTTGGCTGTGTGCGGCAGTGGGGAATATCTGTGCACACTCACCAGTGTAGTGATGAATTGGCTTCCGGAAACTGTTAATGTATGCAGTCCTTGGGGGTAAAAAAAAAAGTGAGAAGGAACATTGATATGTATGTAGAGAAGTTGAAATGTTTTTATGTTACATTCACCTCTTGAAGCACATTCTCCAACACATTTTGTTGCTAAGATCTATGAAATATTTCTAATTTTTGCACTGTTTCAGCCTGAGCAACATGGTGGGAACAAGGTACCAATCTATTTACCTGCCTATCTACCACTCTCTCTCTCACACACAATCTCTTTTTCTCTAATTGACACATTGTGTTATATTTGACTTTGTTCAGAATTACTAAGCTTCATAGAATTAATCATCTTAGTCAGCAAATCATGCAATTTTGCTTTTCACAGTAACCTGTTTGGTAAATCAATAGTCTAATTGTTTCTGAAAGTGATGACAAAGTAAGTGGACCAGTACAAAATATTTGTAAGTGTAGGTATTTTAAAAAATGGATTTAAGCACACAGTAAAAGGCAAGAAAATAACTGGTGTTTCGTGGCTGAACATGAGAAGCAGAAAACAAATTCATTTTCAAGGACATTTTTGCAAATCCCGTAGTTTGACCTGTCCCTGTCTCAACTACTCCACTGCCTTATTTGGCATACTGCTTATCCAACATCCAGGACTAGTCGAGTAGAAATGTCATCCAACTAAATTTATAAAAATTCACTCATGGGACATGGACATTGTTGGCTGGACTGTATTTATTGTCTGCCCTTAAGGAAGTATTAGTGAGCTGCCTTCTTGAACTGCTGCAGTCCACATGCTGTAGATTGGCCCACAATGCCCTTAGGGTGGAATTTCCAGGATTTTGGCCCAGTGACAGTGAAGAAATAGTGATATATTTCTAAGTCATGGTAAGTGGCTTTGCAGGGATCTTGCAGGTGGTGGTGTTCTTATATAGTTGCTGCCCATTTCCTTCTAAATGGAAAGGGTCGTGGCTTTGGAAGGTGTTAAGGATCATTGGAAAATGTCTACAGAGCATCTTCTAGATGGTACACACTGCTGCTGAGTGTCAGTGGAGGGAATGGATGCTTGTGGATTTGTTGCAAATCAAGCATGCTATTTTGTTCTGGATGATGTCAAGCTTCTTGAATGTTGTTGGAACTGCTCCCATCCAGGCAAGTGGGGAGTATTCCACCACACTTCTAAACTATGCCTTGTAGATGCTGGACAGGATTTGGGTTTTCATCATGGTATTCCTAGTCTTTGACTGGCTCTTGTTGCCAGTGTTTTTATTTGATGAGTCCATTGGAGTTTGAGGTTAATAGTTGCCCTGGTGATGTCGATATTGAGGTGTACAGTTATGGTAACATCATTGAATATCACAGGACAGTGGTTAGTTTTCTCTTATTGGAGATGGGCATTATCTGCTGCAAATGTTATTTGTCACTTGTCAGCCCAAGTCTGGATATTGTCATTGAACATCAACTGCTTCAGTATCTTTGTACAATTTTCAGCACCATTCACAACTCCTATCAGTGAGCATTCCCACATCTGACCTTATGAAGGAATGAGGTTGTTAATGAAGCAGCTGAAGGTAGTTGGGCCTAGGATACTACTGAAACTTTATTGCTGGAACAGCACTGTTCCAGCAATAAAGTTTCAGCTTTGATCTCCAGCGTCTGCAGACCTCACTTTCTCCCCTAGGATACTACTCTAAAGAACACATGCAGAGATGCCCTAGAGCTAAGATGACTGACTTCCAACAACCACAATCATCTTTGTGTGTTGTTAATGAAGCAGCTGAAGGTAGTTGGGCCTAGGATACTACTCTAAAGAACACATGCAGAGATGCCCTAGAGCTAAGATGACTGACTTCCAACAACCACAATCATCTTTGTGTGCCAGGTATAAATATTGGAAAACTAATGTCTGATCTGTGTTATAAACTGCATCCTTTTGTGAATTTACTAATGTTGATTGAATGGAAAGACATTGGATTTAAACATTTTCATATTGTAGTGTTTGTAATGAGGTCAGCCAGATGGACCTCAGAATATGAGTTCCCTCACTAGGGCTATTAATCAGGGAGCCCAGTCTGACAGATAAGAACAGGAGTGTCAGACATTCTACTCACCCTGAAAGCTGCATCTGAGGGGGCATTTATCACATGTAAATAAAGGATGACAAGGTCATGGGTTATCAGCATTTGCAGGTTTATTTCACATATTGTCTTTGATATTTGGATAGCTAACTCATTGATCATTAACTGAGTTGCATGTGGTTAATTGATTATAAAAAAGTAGCAAATTGCACTTCTGATAGTAAGTAGAAGTGAGCAACTCACACTGTCATTTAGGCATGTGATTTCAATAATTATATTCTGTTCAAGCAAATATTAGGTATACTTAGTGCTCATTTGTTGATAAAAGTGTGAGATAACTGCCAATTTTCCATTTGAACACTGATAAGGGAGATGTTTTCTCAGAGAAGTGCAGTGAGAACCAAATTCATGGCTGACTCAGCTACATGAGATAGCAGGAAGAGGAATATAAGAGTGACAGTGATAGGAAATTTGTCAGTTACGGGAACAGGTAGACTTTAAGGAAGTAAGGAACCATTCTGGAATCATGCCTACAACATCAGTAGTGTCAGGATTGTGGATGTCATGGGAGGCTGCAGGACTTTGCTTCAGAGTGAGTGAATAGCCAGTGGTTGTTGACCACATTGGTTGCCATGACATATTTAGGACGCAAGACAAAATCCTGAATTTTAGGGATCTAGAAAGGAGTTTAAAAACTAGGACCTCAAAAATAATAAGTTCAGGACTAATCTCTCTTTAAATAAGAGAATTAAACAAGCAAACCCATTAATTCTTTAGTAATGTAGGAAGACATGTATCAGATGATTTTTGGATTTTGGAGTTTGGAGTGCTTCAATATTAGCAGGACCATGTCTAATATCCGTGGTGTGAGTTAATGTTTCAGGTCCGGTAACCCTTCCTCAGAACATCAGTTCTGAGGTAGGGTCACCAGACCCAAAACATTACTTCTGATTTTTTGTCACAGATGCTGTCAGAAATGGTGAGCTTTTCCAGCAATTTGTTTTTGTTCCTGATTTACAGCATCTGCAGCTCCTTCAGTTTTTATCCTTGGTGTGAGACTTGTTACTGCTGATGGAAACGGTTTAGATTGGCAGGAAGTTGGAAGTAAGGCCTTAAGATTTAACAGAAAGGAGTAAATTTTAGAAAAATTAGAAGACAGATAAAGCAAACAAGAATGCAAATGATGTTAAGATGACAGATCCAAAAGCACAATATCTGGATGTAGCAGCATTTTTTGTAATCAAAAAAGTTGGGTCTTACTTAATTCTATTATGAGATGTGATTACATGGGTGACCAAGATTAGGAACTGAGTATGCAAGAATATTTATTATTTAGTGAGTGTGGTGCTGGAAAAGCACTGAAGCTCAGGCAGCATCCTGAAGAAGGGCTCATGCCTGAAACGTCAATTCGGGTCCTTCGTTCTGGAGAGTTGTTGTCTGAGAGTGGCTGTTGGTTTGTGTGCTGTTCTGAGTCCTAGTGGTCGCAGTAGTCTGGCTGTCCGTTCAGAAATGCTCTTGATGTATGTTAGTGTGGCTAGTCCTTTGGGTTGTGGCATGTCCTCATTCCGTCCTCGTTCATAACAGCACACAAACCAACAGCCACACTCAGACAACAACTCACCATAACGAAGGACCCGACACCCAACATGAGCAAAACCAACGTAGTCTACAAAATCCCATGCAAGGCCTGCACAAAACACTACATAGGACAAACAGGAAGACAGCTAACAATCCGCATCCATGAACATCAACTAGCCACAAAACGACACGACCAGCTATCCTTAGTAGCCACACAGGCAGATGACAAGCAACATGAATTCGACTGGGACAACACTACTATTATAGGACAAGCCAAACAGAGAACAGCCAGGGAATTCCTAGAGGCATGGCACTCATCCACGGATTCCCGACTACTGCAATGGATAGCTGGAACCGACAACCGGAAGTGGCAGATTCAAACCACTACAAATGCCGGAGGAAAGATCACAGAAGCGCTTCACAGGAGGCTCCCAAGCACTGAGGATGTCACCTAGACAGGGGACGAAACGTCTGCAACACCAGTTCCCAGCTCAGTGAACAGAACCACAACAGAAATAAAGGTATTTGTCTCAAACAGACAGTTTTGGAATTCAAATGATGCACTATGACTTACAATGCATGAATATAAAGGCAGTATGAGTATAATTAAGAGGGAAATCAGGAGGGCAAAAAAGGGGACATGAGATAGTTTTGGCAAATAAAATTAAGAATCAAAAGGGTAACTAGGGAGAGAATAGGGCCTCTCAAAGATCCTTCCTGAAGAAGGGCTTATGCCCGAAACGTCATTCTCCTGTTCCCTGGATGCTGCCTGACCTGCTGCGCTTTTCCAGCAACACATTTTCACCTCTCAAAGATCAGCAAGGTGGCTTGTGTGTGGAGCCGCAGAAAATGGGGGAGATACTAAACAAGTATTTTGCATCAGTATTTACTGTGGAAAAGGACATACAAGATATAAATGTAGGGAAATAGATGGTGACACCTTGCAAAATGCCCATATTAAAGAGGCGGAAGTGCTGGATGCCTTGAAACGCATAAAGGTGGATAAATCCCCAGGACCTGATCAGGTGTACCCTCGAACTCTGTGGGAAGCTAGGGAAGTGATTGCTGGGCCTCTTGCTGAGATATTTGTATCATCGATAGTCACAGGTGAGGTGCTGGAAGACTGGAGGTTAGCAGACGTGGTGCCACTGTTTAAGGAAGGTGGTAAGGACAAGCCAGGGAACTATAGACCAGTGAGCCTATTGTCGGTGGTGGGCAAGTTGTTGGAGGGAATCCTGAGGGACAGGATGTACATGTATTTGGAAAGGCAAGGACTGATTAGGGATAGTCAATGTGGCTTTGAGCATAGGAAATCATGTCTCACAAATTTTATTGGGTTTTTTGAAAAAGTCACAGAGGATTGATGAGGGCGGAGCAATAGATGTGATCTATGTGGACTTCAGTAAGGCGTTCAACAAAGTTCCCCATGGAGACTGGTTAGCAAGGTTAGATCTCATGGAATATAGGGAGAACTAGCCATTTGGATACAGAACTGGCTCAGAGGTAGAAGACAGAGGGTGGTGGTGGAGGGTTGTTTTTCAGACTGGAGGCCTGTGACCAGTGGAGTGCCACAAGGATCGGTGCTGGGCCCTCTACTTTTTGTCATTTATATAAATGATTTGGATGCAAGCATAAGAGGTACAGTTAATAAGTTTGCAGATGACACCAAAATTGGAGGCGTAGTGGACAGCGAAGGGGGTTACCTCAGATTACAACAGGGTCTGGACCAGATGGGCCAATGGGCTGAGAAGTGGCAGATGGAGTTTAATTCAGATAAATGCGAGGTGCTGCATTTTGGGAAAGCAAATCTTAGCAGGACTTATACACTTAATGGTAAGGTCCGAGGGAGTGTTGCTGAACAAAGAGACCTTGAAGTGCAGGTTCATAGCTCCTTGAAAGTAGAGTTGCAGGTAGAAGGCATAGTGAAGGCGGCGTTTGGTATGCTTTCCTTTATTGGTCAGACTATTGAGTACAATAGTTGAGAGGTCATGTTCAGCTGTACAGGACATTGGTTAAGCCACTGTTGAATTATTGTGTGCAATTCTGGTCTCCTTCCTATCGGAAAGGTGTGAAACTTGAAAGGGTTCAGAAAAGATTTACAAGCATGTTGCCAGGATTGGAGGATTTGAGCTACAGAGAGAGGCTAAACAGGCTGGGGCTGTTTTCCCAGGAGGCTGAGGGGTGACCTTATAGAGGTTTACAAAATTATGAGGGGCATGGATAGGATAAATAGACTAAGCCTATGCCCTGTGTTGGGGGAGGGCATAGGCTGAGGGTGAGAGGGGAAAGATATAAAAGAGACTTAAGGGACAACTTTTTCCACACAGAGGGTGGTATGTGTATGGAATAAACTGCCAGAGGAAGTGGTGGAGGCTAGAATAATTGC
Source organism: Chiloscyllium plagiosum (assembly GCF_004010195.1). NCBI lineage: Eukaryota > Metazoa > Chordata > Chondrichthyes > Orectolobiformes > Hemiscylliidae > Chiloscyllium > Chiloscyllium plagiosum. The sequence goes on along the minus strand of NC_057723.1, from coordinate 61,135,411 downwards.
AACATTTAAAGGGAATTTGGATCATTATATGAATAGGAAGGGTTTGGAGGGATATGGACCGGGTGCTGGCAGGTGGGACTAGATGGGTTAGGATATCTAGTCGGCATGGACAGGTTCGACCGAAGGGTCAGTTTCCATGCTCTACATCTCTGACTATGACTATGACCATATAAAATATCTTTCTCCTGTTATAGACTCGTATACATGACACTTTTTCATTTTCTCAGCTGAGTGGTTTGGTTTGATCAGCAGCTTTCACACTCACTTATTATCCGAAGTTTTGCTTCTTCCTTGTATTGACTAATCAGATGTGTCTAGGCAAAAGTAAGGACTGCAGAGGCTGGAGTTTAGAGTCGAGAGTGTGGTGCTGGAAAAGCACAGCAGGTCATGCAACATCTGAGGAGCAGGAGAATTGATGTTTCGGGCAAAAGCCCTTCATCAGGAATAATGCTGTGAACTGAAGGGGTGGTGAGATAAAGGGGAAAATGGACACGTAGTTCAGGTCATGAGGGCAGTGCCGAGTTGGAAGATTGGAACTGGGATAAAGTGGGGTGTGGTGAAGGGGAAATGAGAAAATTGGTGAAGCCACTTTTGCTCTCACCCCCACCCCCCCAATATCATCTACGTCACACATGCCTAATCCACACCACCATCCACCCCCGTGTGGCTGGCGTTGCAACCACTTCCACTGACATCACTCACCTGAGCACCGCTGACAGTATCGCCTACTATACACACCCCCACTGGTCCCATAGTCACCACCTCCATCCTCCCAACACTCCCCAATGTCCAAGAACAGCGTCACTTCTGTAAATGACATCACCCCCCAGAACCCTACTACCCTGTTCACTCCAATCATGGTCTCCGCCCCCACTCCAAGCTTCAGTGATATATCAGGTCCTAGCTCCCAGCCCTGCCATGTTTTCACCATTCACCCCAGAATCCTACCCTCCCTGATCGGTCCTCAGCAAATGCCTAATCTTTATCCCCCTCTGCTTGTGGATCTACAAATTCAACGCGCATTGCAACATTGAACGCTTCTTCCGCCACCTCCACCTGCGGGCTTATTTTTTCCACCAGTACTCTGGCCCACCTTCTCAGGACTCCTTCTCCCACCTCATCCACCTGGACACTCCGTGCTGATCTGTTACCTGCCCTCGATCTCTTCATTTCAAACTGCTGCCAGGACATTGACTGCCTTCACCAAGTCCAACCTCTCATCTTCACAACACAGCTCTACACTCCCTCCACTCCAACCCCAACCTCATCATCAAACCAGCAGACAAGGGTGTGAGGGTAGGCACAATGGTGGTTTGGTGCATTGACCTCTATACCGCTGAAGCCAGGTGCCAACTCAAAGACACCTCCTCCCACTGCCCCCTCAACCACAATCTCACCTCCCATCACTAAACCATCATCTCCCAGACCGTACACAACCTCATCACCTTAAGGGATCTCCCAACCACAGCTTCCAACTTCAAAGTTCAGGATCCCCGTACTGCCTGGTTCTACCTCCTACCCAAAATCCACAAGCCTGACCACCCCAGCCAACCCATTGTCTCAACTTGCTCCTGTCCCAAACCATCTCCATACCTTGATACTGTTCTATCTCCCGTGGTCCAGGAACTCCCCCATACATTCGGAACACCACCCATGCCCTCCACCTCCTCAAAGGCTTTCGTTTCCCTGGCCCTCAAAGCCTCATCCTCACCATGGACATCCATTCACTATACATCTCCAACAGCCATGACCTGGGCCTCCAAACCCTCCATTTCTTCCTCTCCTGATATCCCCACCAGTTCCCTTCCACTGACACTCATTCATTTGGCTGAACTGGTCCTCACCCACAATTTCTCATTTGAATCCTCCCATTTCCTCCAGATGAATGGATTAGCCATAGGCACCCACATGGGCCGAAGCTATGCCTGTCTCTTTGTCAGTTATATGGAACAGTCCATCTTCCATAGTTACACTGATGCCATTCCCCACCTTTTCCTCCACTACGTTGAAGACTGTATCGGTACCACTTCGTGCTGCCACGAGGAGGTTGAACAGTTCATCAATTTCACCAACACATTCCACCCTGACCTTAAATTCATCTGGATCATCTCAGATACCTAACCTTGCCTTCCTGGACCTCTCCATCTCATTAATGGTGACTGACTTAACACAGACATCTTCTACAAACCAGACTCCCACGGCTACCTGGACCTCCTCCCACCCTGTCTCTTGTAAAAACACTACCCTTTATTCCCAATTCCTCCACCACATCAGTTCCCAGGAGGACCAGTTCCACCACAGAACACATCAAATGGCCTCCTTCTTTAAAAGCCACAATTTCTCCTCCCAAGTGGTTGATGATGCACTCCAGCACATCTCATCCACTTCCCGCACATCCACCCTTGAACACCAGCCCTACAAATGCAACAAGGACTGAACCCTCCCAGTCCTCCTCTTCCACCCCACCAACCTCCCTATACATCATATCATCCTCTGCCATTTCCATCACCTACAAACAGACCCCACCACGAAAGATATATTTCCCTCCTCACCCCTATCCACTTTCCATAAAGACCATTCCCTCCGACTCCCTTGTCAGATCCACACTCCTCACCAACCACGCTTCCCTTCTAGCACCTTCCCCTGCCACTGCAGGAATTGCAAAACTTGCACACACACCTCCCTCCAAGGCCCCAAAAGGAGCCTTCCACATGCAAAGTTTTACCTGCACTTCCACATGTCATTTACTGTATCTGTTGCTGTCGATGCGGTCTCTTCTACATTGGGGAGACAGGACACCTACTCACAGAGAACATCTCCTGGACAACCGCATAAACCAGCCTCACTGCTCTGTGGCTGAACACTTGAACCCTCCCTCCCACTCCACCAAGGACATGCAGGTCCTGGGCCCCTCCATCATCACTCCCTAACCACCGACACCTGGAGGAATAATGTCTCATCTTCCACCTCAGGACCCTCCAACCCCACAGCATCAATGTAGATTTCACCAAGGTTTGTAGCTCAGGTTGAGGTTTAGGGTGTAGGTTTGCTCACTGAGCTGTAGGTTTGATATCCAGACGTTTCATTACCTGGCCAGGTAACATCATCAGTGGTGAAGCGAAGCTGTTGTCTCCTGCTTTCTATTTATATCTTTCTCCTGGATGGGGTTCCTGGGGTTTGTGGTGGTGATGTCATTTCCTGTTCGTTTCCTGAGGGGTTGATAGATGGCATCTAGATCTATGTGCTTGTTTATGGCATTGTGGTTGGAGTGCCAGGCGTCTAGGAATTCTCTGGCATGTCTGCCAGACTACTGAGACCCCTTGGAATCTTAGTAGCACACAAACCCACCAACACTCAAACAAAAACTAAAACTTAAAAGACCCAGTACAACTCATGGACAAAACCAAAGTCATCTATAAAAGTCCATGCAAGGACTGCCACAAACACTACGTAGGACAAACCGGAAGAAAGTTAGCCACCAGGATACATGAACACCAGCTAGCCATAAAAAGACACAACCCCCTCTCCCTCATAGCCCTACACATGGATGAAAAAAAAACACCATTTCGACTGGGACAACATCTATCCTGGGACAGGCTAAGCAAAGACATGCCAGAGAATTTCTAGAGGCCTAGCACTCCAACCACAACGCCATAAACAAGCACATAGATCTAGATGCCATCTATCAACCCCTCAGAAAATGAACAGGAAATGACATTACCACAAACCCCAGGAACTCCATCCAGGACAAACATATAAATAGAAAGCAGGAGACAACAGCTTCGCTTCACTTGGAGGTCACCACTGATGTAACCTAGCCAGGTAATGAAACGTCTGGATATCAAACCTACAGATCAGCGAGCAAACCTACACCCTAGATTTCACCAGTTTCCCCTCAGCCCCACCTTATCCCAGTTCCAAACTTCCAACTCGGCACCAGCCTCATGACTTATCTATCTTCCTTCCCACTTATCCACTCCACCTCCTCTCCAACCTAAATCAGAGATATCTGCAGAGTGTCTGTATCACAGACAAATTGAAATACTTGATGAAAATGAATAATGATCACAATTGGTCCAAACGAGACATTTTGAATAACCAGTACCAAATTTTGTGAATAAATACTTGACACCAAGTTTCTAGCAGGAACAAAAGATTTAACAATTTATTTATAATATAGTAGCTTTAGTAGATCAAACTTAAACCAGAAGGTAATCTAATTAGTGTCTAGGAATTAAACCCAATCCTCTTAAATTCTAGCTCCCACCCTCCCACAAAAGAGGGACAGACAAATATACAGTTAAGGGATAAACCAAAAGAGAAAAATAAATTGGATGTAACTGATCAGTTCACTTAAGCAGTCTTCATAACCTGTAACATTATCAACATATGAGATTATATCTTGTTTCCCTTTTGACAATATTGATTCATGAAAATATCTTCCAGTAGGCTTCAAGAAATATACATTTAATTCTTTTAACTGACCTTTTAGTAAGTTTCATGATAACCAGGAAGTGATCAACACTCAATCTTGTAGCTTTTGCGGGCAAGTTATAGAATCACAATCCTACAGCACAGAGACAGGCCCTTCGGCCTAACTGGTCCGTACCGACCAAAATGTCCATCAACACTAACCCCATTTCCTTGCACTTGGCCAGTATCCTTCTAAATCTTGCCTATCCGTGTATTTGTCCAAATGCCTTTTAAAATGTTGTTAATGTACAAGCCTCAACTACTTCCACTCATTCCATATATGTACTATGCTGTGTAAAGAGTTGCTGTTCTGGTTCACTTTTATTCACTCCCCTCTCACCTTAAACTAATGCCCTCTAGTCCATGATTCCCCAACCCTGGAAAAAATACTGAGTGCATTCACTCTATCAATGTCTCATGATTTCTGTAAGACCCGCACCCCCAGTCTCCTAAGCTCTAAAGAAAGAAGTCCTAGCTTGTCCAACCTCTCCCGATATCTCAGATCTTTGAGTCCTGACAACATTCATGAAAATTTCTTCAGCACTCTTTCCAGTTTAATAATATCCTTCCAACAGCAAGGTGACCAAAACTGAACAAAATACTCCAAGTGCAGCCTCACCAACACCCTGTACAACTGCAACATAACTTCTCAACTTCTATACTCAATGCCCTGACTGATGATGACCAGTGTGCCAAAAGCTCTCTTCACTGCCCTGTCTACCTGTGACCACTTTCAGACAACCATGCATGTGGTTGTCTCTCTGTTCCACTATACTCCTTAAGGACCTACCATTCACCATAAAATTCCTAGCTTGATTTGACTTTCCAAATGCAAGACCTCACTTCTCTATATTAAACTCCATCTGCCATTTCTTCGCCCACTTCCCAGCTGATCAAATTCTGCTGCAATTTCTGATAGCCTTCCACACTATCCAGAGTATCATAAGATGGCTTTGAGGTATGTAGAGAAGAGGTGTTGGAAATCCTGGAAAAGGTGAAAATAGATAAGTCCCCTGGGCCTGATGGCATTTATCCTAGGATTCGCATATTAAACTCCATTTGCCATTTCTTCGCCCACTTCCCAGCTGATCAAGTTCTGCTGCAATTTCTGATAGCCTTCCACACTATCCAGAGTATCTCCTATTTTAGGGGCATTAGCAAGCTTACTAATCATGCCTTGTCCATGCTCATCCAAATCACTGCTATAAATAACAAACAGCAATGGGCAAAGCACCAACTCCTGAGGCACTCCTCTAATCGTAGGCCTCCAGTCTGACAAACATCCTTCCACTATTGCCCTCTTCTTCCTATCAAGCCAATTGTGTATCTAATTGGTCAGCTCCCCTAGGTTCTATACAATCTCGCCTTCCAGAGCAGCCGACCATGTACAACCTTATCAATGGCCTTACTAATATCCATGTAGGCTACATTTACCGCCCTGCCCGCAACAACCTTCCTGGTCACTTAAAGAATACTAATAAATTTGTAAGGCATGATCACTTATGCTCAAAGCCAAGTTGACTACTCCTAATCAAACCCGGTCTTTCCAAATACACATACACCTTATCCCTCAGAATCTTCTCAAGTAACGTACCTACTACAGATATTAAGCTTACTAGTCCATAGTTCTCAGGTTTTTCTCTGCAGCCCTTCTTGAATAAGGGCAGAACATTTGCTACACTCCAGTCATCCTGGACCTTAACCGTGGCTAGTGATGATGCAAAAATATTGTCAGGGCCCCCATAATTTCTTTCCTAACCTCTTGCAGGGTTCTTGGATGTATCTGGTCAGGATCAGGAGATTTATCCACCTTCATACATTCTAATACATCCAACACCTCCTCTCTTGTGATATGGACTGCCCCCAAGATATCACTACTAACCCCCTCCCTCCAAAGTTCAAGTCTTCATGTCTTTCTCCAAAGTGAACACAGGAGAAATATTCATTGAGGATCTCACCCATCTTCTATAGGTCCTATTGACTCTGATCAAAATTACTTGAAGTTGATGTTTAGTATTTAAATTGAAGCATCTCTGCAACTCAGGAAATGTTTTGTTTTCTCCAAGCTGCCCAATATTGTCTTTTGCTTGGCTCATCTCCAACATTAACATTGAGATAAAATTATTTTTCTGACCACTTCTTCTTAAAGAGATTCTTCATTCTTTATATCATAAAAATATTTTAAGTTTGTAGATTCTGATTGTTACTTGTAATCTGCTTGCTTTTACTCTTGCTGAATATCAATGCTATTTTAATTCTATCATATTAGATTCTCTTCAAGCTGTATTGTATCAATGACATATACTTGTCCTTGCTTACAAGTTTTTAAATCTCTATATTGTAAAACTACTGTCTAATAAAGTTTCCATTCTGTTAAATAGCAATATTGGGTCTTTGTATTGTCTGTTGGATTTTTCCTTACCTTTTCATGATTAAATGACTTTTTTTTAAAATAGGTTCTGCAACAATGGGGATTCTTTTCTGTCTTAATGAACAAACTTTTTAGATGCTTACAGCCTAAAACCTAACGCACATCCTACAGCTCAATTTTGCAAATTCACTTTTTTGATGTGGTTATAATAAGTCTTCTTGCCAATTCCATGGTCCTATACTTAAAACACTTCTAACTGTCTTCTTTTCAAAGACTATGTATTTTAAATCTGTTAAATCTCTCATCAACTTAAATCTCCTCTCCAAGGCTCTGACCTTGTGGTAAATTCATTTAATGAACATTGAATTCACCACTCTAGCTACACAACATGGCATGCACTCACTTTGGTAACATTATAATTGTGATTGATAAGGCAATCCTACTTTAATCTCTATCATTCTTAGTATGATTCTTTACACTTAAATGGATTTTTTTAACCCTTTACTGACAACAATCTTAAACTTTATTTCTAGAGCTTCAAAACAATCACTTTCCCATCAAGACTGACCCCCCCCCAAAAAAAATTCCTTCTTTTCTAACAACTATGTCTGCCAAGTTTTACTAGTCATTTTATTTTCTTTCTCTCACCTACACTCTCTTTGTGGTTCTACTTACTAGTGTGAAGTGATCAGTTAATCCTGGAGTACTAATTTTGGTCTATCATTCTTTATGCGTACTGTTCTCTGCTCAACGGCTTGCAACTGCTGACTTACTAAGCATTCTTAAAGTGGCAATGTTCTTACCATTGTAAACTGGCTTGCATTGAATTTTGTTCCTCTTGTTCTAAATGGATTTTCCACTATTATTATCTTGAGGTATTTAAACAATAATCTCACTGTTAATCATCTTGTCATATATTTGTGGAACCAATCACAGACAACTTGGGACTGATGATAGAGTGCTACCACTAATCCTCCTTTGTACTCTATTTAATTGAAGGTTAACATTGGTAGACGATGAACCACTCATGAGTTTTAACAAGATTAGGCACATGAATGAACAACAAGATGCAATTTGTTTCATGATTGCAATAAGTACAAGTTACATTGGCTATTTAAATCTAATTACTAAAACTATCAGAAGCCAAGAATGACAAGCTTAATTCTATCAAGATTTCAAACTAAATGCTTCATCTTCCCCATGCTTCATATGACACCAGAAGTTAGGTGGAGCTGTAAGCAGTCCTCCACATTTAGCCTTTGAGAAGTATTACCTTCTGTAATTAAAAAAAAAGGCACTCTCTGATTGATAATGTACACAGGGTATACTTATGAACATGGTTAGTGGTATTAATCTTAGTGGAATACCTTGCAAATGACCAAAAATGTAATACCCAAAAGTGCAAAGAGGAGTGGCAGATGGAGTTTAATTTAGATAAATGTGAGGTGCTGCATTTTGGAAAAGCATATCAGAGCAGAACTTATACACTTAATGGTCAGGAGAAAGTGAGGTCTGCAGATGCTGGAGATCAAAGTTGAAACTTTATTGCTGGAACAGCACAGCAGGTCAGGAATTCCTGAAGAAGGGCCTGTGCCCGAAACGTCGAATCTCCTGTTCCCTGGATGCTGCCTGACCTGCTGTGCTGTTCCAGCAATAAAGTTTCAACTTTGATACATGAATAGGCAAGGAATAGAGGGATACGGACAGCGCAGAGGCAAAAGGTTTTTAGTTTACAAAGGTGTCATGCATCAGCACAGGCTATGTGGGCCAAAGGGCCTGTTTCTGTGGTGTGCTTTGAATTATCAGGTATAAGATGGAATGTAGGTTTGAGGTTAAAATCAGACCAGCCATGATTTGATTGAACAGGGGATCAGACTGGAATGGCAGAGTGACTCCACGGTTCCTTGTTTGTCTGTTTATAAAGAATGACAGCCCATTTATATTGATCAGTAAGAGAATACTGACAGGATTTAACTGGTTAATAATCACACAAAATATAATGGGTGAGGTTAGAAAAAAAAATTGACACAAGGGATTGTTTAGAATTCCTACAGTGTGGAAGAAGGCCATTCAACCCATCAAGTCAACACTGACCCTCTGAAGAGCATCCCACACCATCCCTATAACCCTGCATTTTCCACGGCCAATCCACCGAGCCTGCACATCTTTAGACTGTGAGGGACCTGCAGTCTTCTTCTTGACCTCTCCGCCTCCATCCTACTCCGACCTATCACCCTCACCTTGACCTCTTTCCACCTATCACATTTCCAACGCCCCTCCTCCAAGTCCCTCCTCCCTACCTTTTATCTTCTCCTGCTGAACACTCTCTGCTCATTCCTGAAGAAGGGCCTGTGCCCGAAACGTCGAATCTCCTGTTCCCTGGATGCTGCCTGACCTGCTGTGCTGTTCCAGCAATAAAGTTTCAACACTTAATGGTCAGGTCTTATGGAGTGTTTCTGAACATAGAGACCTTGGAGTGCATGTTCATAGTTCCTTGAAAGCAGAATTGCTAGTAGATAAGATAGTGAAGAAGGCATTTGGTATGCTTTCCTTTATTGGTCAGAGCACAGTGTATAGGAGTTGGGAGGTCATGTTGCAGCTGTACAGGACTTTTGGAATATTGTATGCGATTCTGGTCTCCTTCTTATCAGAAGGTTGTTGTGAAACTTGAAAGGGTTCAGAAAAGATTTACAAAGATGTTGCCAGGGTTGGAGGATTTGAGGGACAGGCTGAATAGGCTGGGGCTGTATTCCCTGAAGCGTTGGAAGCTGAGGGGTGACCTCATAGAGGTTTATAAAATCATGAGGGGCATGGACAGGATAAATTGACAAAGTCTTTTCCCTGGGGTGGGAGAGTGTAGAACTAGCGGGCATAGATTTAGAATGAGAGGGGAAAGAAATAAAAGAGACCTAAGGGGCAACTTGTTCATGCAGAGGGTGATGTGTGTATGGAATGATCTGCCAGAGGAAGTAGTGGAGGCTGATACAACTGCAGCATTTAAAAGGCATCTGGATGGGTATATGAATAGGAAGTGTTGAGAAAGATATGGGTCAATTGCTGGTTAATGGGACTAGATTAAGTTAAGGTATCTGGTCGGGATGGATGAGTTGGACTGAAGGGTTTGTTTCTGTGCTGTGCAGCTCTATGCTACTAAGAATTTGGCAGCAAAACTGTCTCTTCAGAGAACGTCAGTAGCATTTTCTATAATAGAAAATAACTTAGAATGAAAGTCCCTTGGGAAATCATTTTGTGTTTGTTTTTCATATATAAAACATCAAAGACAAGATAAAGCTTGAACTCTTCAACTTGTTCAAAGTAATTATCCAGAAATAATAACTCATGCCATTATATTCCAGGGCTTGTTTACATGATGTTATGCATTTGAGAAATTAAGCTTGGATTTCTTCCATGTTTCAAAGTGGAGTCTTAATATTTTACAGTATCTATTAATGTTAGAAAAACAATACATTTCACATGTATTTTCTATCCATCAATCTTCTACATAAAATGTGAAATACCATCTTCATATATCTCTAACACACTTCAAAAACAGCAAAATTTAACAGAGCTCTCTCGAAATGAAAAATATCAAATACATTTTTCTTTATAAGAAGGGCAATAATTGTTCATGAAACTAAATTTTTACCTGACTTTCACCTACATGCTTGATCTTAGATAAATTTTCCATTGAATTTCTTGATTTCTCTTTATTGACTGCGATCTATATCTATCATGAAACGTTCTTTGAAGTATTTGGGTTGTTAATATCCAGTATCTCAGACTGGGTTACACAATGATGATGTAAAGGTTCACAAAATTGAAAGACTTGAAGGAAGAACGATAAAGTCTTCAGCAAAAATTTATTTTAATCATTCATAGAATGCAGAGATTTTGCACATCCATAATTGCCCTTGAAAGGTGGTGGTGAGTTGAATTCTGAGACCACAGCAGTCCATGTACTATAGGTACATCCATAGGGTGTTGGCAAGGAACCCAAGCAAAATATTTAATTTTTAAATAAATTAAAGCAAAGCAGTTTTCAGTCATTATATGCTATTTAAGAAATAAACACTTAGTCTTAGCCTCCAATACTAGAAAGTAAATTCAAACATTCATTAAAGCACCAAAACCATTTTAAAAACCAAGAATTCCAAAATCATGCTACCTGAGAGGTTTGCATGCATGGACCAAATTAAATTCAAAACTGGGAAGTTTGGAGAGAAAGGTTCTTAAGGCATGGAATTTGTTCAGCGTTGGACATAACATTTGAAGCTGACCGAATCAACGCATTACCTTACTCTGCGGTAAAAGAAGCAAATCATGCAAGACAATACATTATTGGGATATCTGATAAATTGAAGAAGTCTTAAGAGCCTTCAATAACTATTTCAATCTGAAGAATAAAAAGATTCTAGATGATCAAGATTTTTAAAAAGCATTCAGAAGTGAGGTGAGCCAGGTGATACATTTATTAATAACACTTACAGTTTGGCTGAAATATGCGATATGAAAACATAAAACCAGAATTCAATGAGACCAGTTCCAGGATTTTGACCCAGCAATAGTAAAGTACAGTAGCGCCTCGACTTACGAACTTAATTGGTTTCGGGACCCGGTTCGCGAACCGAAAAGTTCGCGAACTGAATCAACTTTTCCCATTGTTTGGATACCGTAAGAATGCTTGGACGTAGCAACGAATGCTGTTCACAGCACACGCACCAAAGTCAAACTGAATGAGATCACGCAGGGTCCGAGAGCTTTTGCGTTCAACAAGCGCATAGCAAAGCAGAACAATGAAACCACGTGGTCGATCACCGGCTTTTTGTATTCGTACCTTTGTTCGTACCTTGAATTTTGTACATAAGTTGAAGCAAAATTTTAAGTACAATCCTGTTCGTAAACCGATTTGTTCGTGAACGGGATCGTTCGTATGTCGAAGCGCTACTGTAATGGTGATAGATTTCAGTTATGTGTGTGGCTTGGAGAGGAACCTCTAGGTAGTTCTCACATATCTATTGTCCTTGTGCATTTCTGTGATTGAGGTCATGTGCTGGGGAAATCTGTATATAATTTCTTCAGATATAATAAACTCCCAGTCATTATTTGATTGTACTAAATACTTAATAATGTCTCTAAAGCTAGATTAATCAACATTCATCATGGTGGTAGCTGTAAAGGACCCTAAAACATTGAAAGTTCTACTTTAAAGCAGATTAAAAGTCAGACCTGAAAAAGTGGCACTAAAACTGCTGAACTTAGTAAGAGACTGGTGAAACATCCCAAAGCTGCACCATAGACAAAGCAAGCTAAGACAGCTTAAAACACAGCTTCTAAAGGCGTTCAAGGCTGCAGCACCCTTTGACAAATACCTTGATCCAGCAATTACAGGCTTCAAAACATGTAACCAATCAAGGATTGTGAATCTTGTGAGGAATCCCTAAAAAAGAATTTTTAAAGTAATTGATTTAATGACTCAAGGCATGCAGCACAGGAAATAGCAGATCCATATGTTTGCTGGTCTAGCCAGCAAGGCCCATATCCCTGAGAATGAAGAAAACAAATCACTGTTTATGCTAATTTCCAGAAATGTGCAGCTTGACTTCAATGCAGTTGAAACATAAGAGACCATTGAGAAAAGCTAAGTGATATTAAGCAATAGATGTGATATTAAGGAAATGATGAGTTTAAATGTCGCACAGTCTGATTGAACAACTATGGAGTTAGGATAAATGTCTGAACTAAGTGGGTGGGGTGGTGGAAGTGTGAAGTAAATGGTAAAGTGGCAGATGGGTATAGGATTGGGATGATAAATTGATGAAGATTGTAGACAGGCAGATAAGTAAATTGGTTCAAGGGAAAGTTGGTTAGGTCACAGGGAAGTTGGATGCTGAGCTTGGTGGTGGGGGTCAGATCATGGGTAGTTCTTCAGGATGCTCTTTAGGGGTGTAGTCATGTGGTCAGTAGAGAGTTGTGGAGCTCAGTCTTCTAATTTCTCAGGAGTTAAGAGAAGATTTTAATCACTGTAATTTATCCTGGGTATCTATCCAAGTAGGTGAAATCGCTGACAATGATAGGAGACTTGTTTGGAAGGAACGGATGCTAGCTAATTGAATATTGGAAGTTTACGCTTCTAGTGCAATTCCCAAGCAGTAAGTGCACTGGGACATATGATGGGTTCTGGAACTCATCTTTTAGAGTGTATTACTACCATGATTACCTTCCAGGCACAATGTCCATCTCCAACTAGAGACAATCTAACCATTGTTCCTTGACATCAACTGCATCGCTGAATTCCCAACTATCAGTTCTAGAAGGCAGTTCATCAATGCCATCTCAAGTCCAACTAGGGTTGAGAAATAAATGCCAACTGAGCTAGCAATGCCAACATTCTGTGAATGAATGATTTAAAAAAAAAACATTGTAAATGATAAGTAGATGTGGGAAATCTGAAACTAGTGATTATGTATTCACAGTTATTAAATTCCTATGATAAACTGTGAATCATACCACTAGATATCCATTGGTAAATAAGACAATGCAGAGACTTGCAATCATATTAGGAATTAAAGCCCTTTCCAAATTGTGTTTGAATGAACAATAATTTCTAGTGGTATTACCATAAGATTTTATTGTAATATTGTGAATATGAAAATTATAATAGCTGGCTAGTAATAATAAGTTAGCAAAAATAAATGCCACTTTGAAATATAGTTAATTCATCCTTTAAAATGAATGTGTAAAGTCCCTGAAAACCAAGATACCACTTTACAATGGCTCATGGAACTATACAGAGACAATTTTTAATATACTAAGTTATTAACTTCTGACAAGTTGCATCAATCTTCTGGCTAAATAGTTAATGTTGTGTCAAATAACACCTTTAGTAAAGAGAAGTAATATCTGATTAGGTGCAAAGTTGTGGGTTCCACGCAAATGTACTGATAAAGCCTCTTTACCATATTATAAATATTGCCTGGTATTCTTTTATATTACTTCACTGCTGTGGGTGTACAATCCTAATTGCCCCAATCAAAGGGGAAAAACATTTGCTCTACATGTCCACATGTCCACATCCCATGAATGTTGTTTAAAAATTAAATGAATTACTATCAAGTCCATTACTCGATGAAATAACTTCCATATTGCTGACTTGAATGGGCATTCTGCATTCTTAAGAGATGTTACAGCAGCCATTAAGAAGATCAATCAAGCCTAGCATCAACAATTATCAGATTAGTCTCATCCTTCTCATTCATTTTTCCAAGATAGTTTTCAATTTGAGTTATGACAAATACATTTTGACATTTCTTTCTCAGTTGTCCACCCATCTCAGCCCTTCCAATTAAGACAAGTAACAATGAGCATCTTATTGGAAATCCCACATAAGTTTTGCTTTAAGAGAGAAATTTATGATCAATCGAGGGATTTTCTTCTGGTCAAGACTCACAGGAGGTGCATCCATTGCTAGGATCATGGGCCAAGAATTTGGTGCTTTTAGCTGCAAGGATGCAATGGCAACTCTGGTGTGCAGACTGAGATTAGGCTGCCACAGGATCTTTTTAGATATTAGGTGTTTAAATATTACTAATTTTATTTTTTCGGTATTTAGCTGAAGATTGCTTTTCTACAGGATATTTTGCAGCCGCTACAGAAAAAGTTTGCATTTATAAAGTTCTTTCATGGCCTAAAGCCTTCTGCAAGTGCTTGACAGTCAATCAGTCAATGTGGTAGTGTAGGAAACATAACAACCAATTTACATACAGCAAGTTTCCTTGAACAGTAATGTCAGAAGAATTGGATAATCTGATTATAAATGATACTGGCATTGAGAATAGTACCAAAAGGTCTTTATGTCTACCTGAGAATGCATGTTTAATCTAATGGCAAAAACTTGCATGTCCACAGTACAACATTCCCTCAGCTCTACAATGGACTATCATGGATGCAGACTAGAAGTCATGCATTTCAAATCCCACCAGGGCCACTTGTAACACTTTGCCCCTACTCTGCCTTGCTTACATCTGACTTTTGTTTAACGTGTTATGTGAGTGAATTTTGATGGCACTGTGATAACAGTCATTCATTGTGGAAGGATGATAAAAAGTTGAAAAGAGATATGCAATGAATGCAGTGCAAAATAAAATTCAAAAATAAATAGCGGTATTGTGGTAAAACCACTAGATTAGAAATTCAGAACCTCAAGTTAATGCTCTGGGGACATGAATTTAAATCCCACCATGACAGATGACAGAACACAAAGATCATTCCTACCAGGGCATGGTACCTGGAGACAGAGAGTGAGAGAGAATACTCCCAAAAATATTAGTGCATTGCTGACATTTATTCCAGTTCTGAAGTTTCGTAAGCCTTAAATAGTAGTCATTTTCAAAAGAAGACTCCAGGCCTTGATGACACTAGAGATTATGTTCATTATGTGCATTTAAGGGCAGTATGATGGCTCTGTGGTTAGCACTGTTGCCTCACAGCATCAGTGTATGGTACCTGAACATAAACCGTGAGAGGGAACAGTCCCAAAGATATTAAGAACCTCACAGCACCAGAGACCCTTTTTCGATTCCATCTTCGGACAACTGTCTATATGGAGTTTGCACATTCTCCTCTTGTCTGCATGAGTTTCCTCCGGGTGCTCTGTTTTCTCACACACTCCAAAGATGAGCAGCTTAGGTGGATTATTGACCGCGGTAAATGCATGGTCACAGGGACAGAGTGGATGTGGGATGCTCTTCAGAAAGTTGATATGGACTTGATGGGCTGAAGGGCCACTTCCTTACTGTAGGGATTCTATAATAGAAAAGGCAGAGACTTTGTAATTATTGTGGAGTCTGTGTTGCAACTGGCAGATGCTCAAAGGTGAAGTAAAGAATTAAAAACCATGTTCCAATATCTTATGTGTGTTGCTGTTGGATAACATTCCCTCAAATTATTCTTGCTGGTGCCTAGTGCCTGGTGAACAGATCCTTTAGTTTAATTTAATTTGTGCTTCTGTACACATTTTGGAAGAGGCCAACTTCTACTGGTTCTGCTTGATGTCATACTCAGTCGAATGCAGTCTTTATGTCAAAGGCTGTCACTCTCAGCTCATCTTTGGAATTCAACACTTTTGTCCACATTTGAACCAAGGCAGTAATGAGTTCAAGAGCCAAGTGGCACTGGCAGAATCCAAATTGGACATGCTGTCATCATTATCACTGAAATCTCCCACTTAGAACATAGAACATAGAACATTACAGCGCAGTACAAGCCCTTCAGTCCTTTACACTTGTCTAGGATGCTAATGATCATAATGCCTCTTTCAGCAAAAAGCACAATATTGGATGGTGGCCTGAAGTTTAAAATACATTATTTTAGATCTCAACTGCCCTTAGCAATTTGACTTTGAATAAGCATCAATGGCATCATCACTTTGGTAATTAAAATTCCAAACTGGACACAATTAAAAAACCCATTCCAGAAGGAATAGGACAATATATTGCCTTACATTTACTGTATAATGATCAAGATCTCTCACTTTTTTGTAAATCATATCTATATGTTATTTTTCCAAAAAAAGCGGTCTTGATAGTTTTTAACAGAATCTGTACAATAGAGGCTTTCAAACCAAGATAGAATTTTCTAATTGCTAGCTTAAAAGAGGAGGAGATTCATTGCAGTCAGAAACCTGATAAAACTTAATTTCAAAAACAGATGTGTGATACTTAAGCGATGAGAAAATTGTCTCCTAGTAATTACAACCCTGCATTGATATTCCTTCTGTATACTTTAAGTCATTATGTCACATTATAAGGAGTTTGTTTTTGTTACATTTTTACTCCTATTGCTTTTGGCTTGTGTATGAGAACATAATGACAGAATGCAGCAGGGCAGAGTTTATTCATTTTATCAGTGAAATCCAGTGAACTTGACCGAACCTGCTCAAGTAATCAGACAGTTTTAAAGGTGGGTTGCATCAAGAGCAAGCCTAGTGTTTGCAATATATAATACTAATTTTAAATCAATTTCACTAAAAACCTGAGTTCTGAAGAAGGGTCACTGAAGAAGGATAACTCTGACTTCTCTCCATAGATGCTGTCAGACCTGCTGAGATGGTCCAGCAATTTCAGTATTTGTCACTAAAAACCTGCCTTGCCCACACTACTAGAAAGAAAATAATAAGGACAGCAAACACAAACTGATGACAGCTCTTTGTGGCTGTTCACAGAAGATCTTAAGATTGAGTTCAGTTTTGAAGGCACACTGGCACTAGCAGGCACATTTCAAAAGATTACACATTAAAATGTTTAGATTAGATTAGATTAGAACATAATGAAATTGACTAATATTACACCAATTGAGTTTATAAATAATTCAGTATGGTTTTGTTAAATTGTTTCAAATGATTTAATCTCAGATTAATCACAGATTGAGGGCTGGATATAAAAATGAAATTTGTGAGAAAAATAACTCATTTTTCAGCTGTATTAATAACGTTGTCACAGTTTACCTCCATTAGAATTAGAATTGTCATATACTCAATGAGTATAGTAAAAAGTTTATATGTTATCAAATACAGTGCCAACTTAGATATAAATGTACCTAGGTACAGCTTCTTTAGTTACACGATCTTAGACAGTTGACAATTAAAATATCCAGCATTGCAAAAATAAATGTTCAGAAGAAAAGACCACCTTGTAACATAGCTTCCAGTCTGCACTGGGGCCTGGCTTCAGACTGCACCAGGCTTCTCCTTGAAGATCATGAAGCTGGGAGAACACTTTAGACTGCCACATGGAGCTAAGGACCCTACACCGGGCCAAGGACGCTACACCAGAAGGGCACTACAATAGGTGGGGAGGCTGCTGCTCTAGGCCAGTAGGTCACCATGCCATGCTGGGAGGCCACTACAGAAAGAGGCCATTTTGCCAGGCCAAGGGGTAGTCACATAATGCTGGGAGGCTGCTGCATCAGGCCTGGAGGTCCAATTTGCTAATTATGCCTCAAACAGAAACACATATAGGTATAGTTAGTAAGTTTGTAAATGACAACAAAATTGGAGGTGTAGTGGACAGCGAAGAAGGTTACCTCAGATTACAATGGGATCTAAATCAGATAGGCCAATGGGCTGAGAAGTGGCAGATGGAGTTTAATTCAGATAAATGTGAGGTGCTACATTTTGGGAAAGCAAATCTTAACAGGACTTATGCACTTAATGGTAAGGTCCTCGGGAGTGTTGCTGAACAAAGAGACCTTGGAGTCAGGTTCATAGCTCCTTAAAAGTGGAGTCGCAGGTAGATAAGTGAAGAAGGTGTTTGGTATGCTTTCCTTTATTGGTCAGAGTATTGAGCACAGGAGTTGGGAGGTCATGTTGCGGCTGTACAGAAGATTGGTTAGGCCATTGTTGGAATATTGCATGTAATTTTGGTCACCTTCCTATCAGAAAGATGTTGTGAAACTTGAAAGAGTTCATAAAAGATTTACAAGGAAGTTGCCAGGGTTAAAGGATTCGAGCTATAGGGAGACGTTGAATTGGCTAGCGCTGTTTTCCCTGGAGCATCGGAGGCTGAGGGGTTTACAAAATCATGAAGGGCATGGATAGGATAAATAGACAAAGTCTTTTCCCTGGGGTCGGGGAGTCCAGAACTAGAGGGCATAGGTTTAGGGTGAGAGGGGAAAGATATAAAAAAGATCTAAGGAGCAACTTTTCCACACAGAGGGTGGTACGTGTATGGAATGAGCTTCCAGAGGAAGTGGTGGAGGCTAGTACAATTGCAACATTTAAAAGGCATTTAGATAGGTATATGAATAGGAAAGGTTTGGAAGGATATGGGCCAGGTGCTGCCAAGTGGGACTAGGTTGGGTTGGGATATCTGGTCGGCATGGATGAGTTGGACTGAAGTGTCTGTTTCTGTGCTGTACATCTATATGACTCTATGACATCTCCATCTCCAAGTCCTGACCAGCACTGACCCAGCAGTTTAATGCTGTGTGAGTAGTGACTGAATCAATACTTTATTTTCCTGTTTAGATATCATACTGAGTCATTTCAAAGCATTTTCTTAGTAATTTGTTGACAATTTTTACAATAATATTTTACAATTCAAGATTCAAGTCTAACATAGACTCCTCCAATCTATCCCCAGATGTCTATTGTGTAGCAGGAAAGTTTAATAGCATCTCACATGTATTTTACTTCTGCTCCAGATTTGTCCACTTTGCGAATGACTTGCAAGGCTCAACATCTATTTCCAGCTGGGCAAAGTTTGAACAATTTTGCACCCTTTGGCAAGCATTTTGTACAGGTGTCTATCTCCACCACCTGCTCTCGCTCACTAAAACACCTTGTAAAAATTGAATTCTCACCTCATAGGTTCCCCCGGTGTGTTTGGGCCTGATCAGGTGTATGGTCTGCACAAATACATAGGAACAGGAGTAAGCTATTCAACTCCTCAGGCTTACTCCACCATTCAATAAAATCATGGCTGATTTGTGGCCTAATTCCATCTGTCTACCTTGGGCCTATATCAAAGAGAACAAAGAAGAATAAAGAACAATACAGCATAGGAACAGGCTCTTTGGCCCTCAAAACCTGTACTAATACATTTTTTCCCTCCTAACTAAACTGTCTTCACTTACAGGATTTGTATCCCACTACTCCCTTCAAATTCATGTATCAGTCCAGGTGCTTCTTGAATGCTGCTATTGTGTCTGCTTCCACCACCTCCTCTGGCAAAGTGTTTGAGGTACTCTCCACTCTTTGTGTGAAAAACTTGCCTCACACATCTCTTTTATACATCCACCCTTGCATCTTGAGCCTGTGTCCCCTAGTAATTGGTCCCTCCACCCTGGAAAAAGCCTCATACTTTCCACTCGATCTATGCCATTCACAACCTTATAATCTATTAATTCACCCCTTAACCTTCTGCATTCCAATGAAAACAAACCCAGTCTATCCAACATTTCTTCATAGCTAAATGTCCCCATAACAGGCAACATCCTGATAAGACTTTTCTGCACCCTCTCCAAAGCATCCACATCCTTCTGGTAGTGTGGTGACCAGAACTGTACAAAGTATTCCAGTGTGGCCTCAATAAAATTCTATAAAGCTGCAGCATAACTTGACTACCCTTATAGTCAGTGCCCCTTTCAATTAAGGCAATCATGCCATAAGCCTTTTTTAACTACCTTATCTACTTACATTGCCACCTGCAGTGATCTGTGGACCTGCACACCCAGATTCTGCTTATCAATGCTCCAAAGGGTTTTGACATTCACTGTATAATTTCCAACTGTACTTAAGCTTCCAAAATGCATCATCTCACATTTGTCTCTATTAAATTCCATCTGCCATTTTTCTTCCCATGCCTCCAACTGATCTATAATTGCTCCGTCCTCTGATAATCCTCCTCACTATCCACAACTCTACCAATCTTTATATCATGATTCGGAGATACCGGTGTTGGACTGGGGTGTACAAAGTTAAAAGTCACACAACACCAGGTTATAGTCCAACAGGTTTAATTGGAAGCACACTAGCTTTCAGAGCGACACTCCTTCATCAGGTGATTGTCAGGTGACAATCGGGAGCGTCGCTCCCAAAAGCTAGTGTGCTTCCAATTAAACCTGTTGGACTATAACCTGGTGTTGTGTGATTTTTAAATCTTTATATCATCCACAAACTTACTAATTAGACCAGATACATTTTCCTTCAAATCATTTATGTAGATTATGAACAGCAGCGGTCCCAGCACTGATTCCTCTGGAACACCAGCAGTCACAGCCCTCCATTCTGAAAAGCATCCTTTCACCTCTACATTCTGTCTCCTATGACGAAGCCAGTTCTGTATCCAACTTGCCAGCTCACCCCTGGTACCATGTGATTTCACTTTTTGTGCCAGTCTGCCATGAAGGACTTTGATATCCTTTGATACCCTTCCTTAATAAAAGTATGTCTATCTCAGATTTGATGTTAACAATTGAATTAGCATCAGCCATCGTATGAGGGAAAGAATTCCAAACCTCCACCACGTATTGTGTGTAGAAGCATTTTCTAACATCTCTCATGAATGGCATAACACTAATTCTTTGACTCTGCTCCTTGGTTCTACAATCATCAACCAGTGGAAATATTTTATCTTTATCTCCCCTGTCTTTTCCTGTTAATACCATGAAAACCTCAATTAGAACATCCCTTGTTTGATGATGCATTCTCAGAGGGGGAGTGGTCTCCTCTGAGAACTCATGACATTCATCCTGCACCACCTTCTGAGGAATCCATGTTGATCAGGTAAAAAACTTGACTCAAAATTGTTAAAGTGTTAGGTTGTCATTGTGCAGACAATTGTGTTCCACTGGCTGGTGACATCAAGTTATGTATGCTAGCGAGTTTTCAGAAGATGTGTTGCTTAGGTTGAGGTTCTGGATGTAGGTTTGCTCGCTGAGCTGGAAGGTTCATTTTCATGCTCAGCTCAGCGAGCAAACCTACATCCAATTATGTATGCAATGCATCCTTATGTATTTAATTCTGTCACTAACATTTTTGTCAATTTCTGTTCCCTTTGTTTCTCTGTTTCTCTCACACACACAAATCATCACATGCAGTTTGTACCCATAGATTTTGAAAGCCATCACAGTTTAAGTAATAATTTCTCCACAATAAGCAGTGCTTTGTTTGATATTCCAATTTAAGTATGACTGTATTTGAGTCCATGAATGATTTGAAGGAGCTGAGTGGCCTATGGCTGTTGTTAGATAATCCTTGTTATAGCATGCTATCTCTTCCTCACTCACCGAAATCCACAAATCCACCTGTATGCAACTTTACAAGAAAACAAAATCTATCCAAACCTGCACTAAGTCTTAAAGAAGACTCCAGGCCTTACTCCTTACATGATAATGCCATAAGACCATAATACCATATCAATAGGAGCAGAATTAGGCCACTTGATCCATCAAGTCTTCTCTACCATTCAATGGTTTCTCAAATATATTCTCCTGCCTTTTTCCCATAACCACTGATTCACTTAGTAATCTATCTCTGTCTTAAAGGCACTCAATGATTTGGCCTCTGCAGCAACGTTAATGGAATGCAGGAGCGTAATATTTTGGCTTCCCAGGCTAACGTCTGGTGCTTCTGGCATAGTCCGCGCAATTTTAGATCATACCTACATCAGAAAATGGAGAGTGTTCAAAGCATTCATTCTTATTTTAACTTTGTGTGAAAAATAATTTGTGTATGTAAATTGATCAAAAACTGCAAAAGGAGTGAAACTGGAACATAGTACGCTAACTAATAATGTAGCTTATGTCATTAAAGGAAATGTTTTGTTCAAACTGGTCAGTGCCAAAAAGGTGCTGTGTTTTGGCAATCAATTACTATTGAATGTTCACATAAGCTTTGTATCGCTTGCGAAGGCATTGCTCAAGGACATGTCTGATTCAATTAATCAGTCAAACAAGATTTCCAGTTCTGGACATGCATCTCAATCTCTGGTTATTATACATCACTGCACTATTGGGCTATGGTTCTGGCTAGATATTATGTTCATTATAATAAATCTTACTCAGGTAACGAACAACAATTACTCAGTCATACCCTGTAAAAGGTTTTACCAGTTTACCATTCATAAATCTTCCTTTTGTTTCTATTCTTGACAGGAATTAATTTTTTGGCTGTCTGTGACTTTGATAGAGACCATTACAATATAGTTACAAGCCAGTAAAAGTTTAAAGGAAGTAATCTTTACTATGAAATTGAAAAAGAATCATAGCAAGGATAAAGATTCTTTATAGAAAGGAAAAGTGCTGGAGATGTATTGACTGCATTGAAGCATCACGGACCAAATTACGAATAGATAAAATAGTTTTTATTCAATTTGACCATCATTAAAATATGCTTTAATTTTTCAGATTCCAAATTTTTTTAAAGTTTAAGTATTGTGTTTATAGACAAAATAGTTTTATTCAATCCTGTTTAGTTTCAAAGGTCTCAATGCCAAATAGAGATTAATTGTGCACCATGCTCATTTAAATTTCCTTTGAACTCAAAAAACCATCAAATTACACTTTTAATTCCATGACTTGCACACAAAACGCACTCTAAATATACAATCATTTGGTAATTGTCTCATTTGCCTTCACTGGTCAGTTGGTGCATAACAGACAGCCTTTTATACTTCCTTGAAGATTTGCACCAATATCAAGTTAATGGTCATGAGTTATTTCAGAGTAAGGATGTTAATCTTATATGTGCCAGCACTTCAGTTTCTGTTTGTCAAATGATCTTGCACGTGTAGATTCTAATAACACTTCCCCCCCTCCCTGCCCCATGTCTTGCAAGTATGCAGCAGGTCTCAGTCATTTCTAGGAATGAGCTAAGCCATTACACATTCATTCCCCTGTGAATACAGTGATGCGCAGCACTACACATGCCATTATTTGCAAAAATGTTAACCGTTTTGCAGTAAAAGTGCTATTATGTAGGAAGATCATTCATATTCAGGCACAAGCAAGTGTTAGCAGCCTACGCAAACCACCCAAAATGGTGGAACAGTCTATTGTGCAAAGCGCAAAGGAAAGTTCATGAAGGAATGGCAGGGTTTACAGGCTAGCGGAGCCAGATGCTTTGCCTTTCAAATGAATTGCAGGCACATTTTGGGAGCACAATTCTGACACTGCTGAATGTAGCAATATATCTGTCCTTATAAGTTCTGCCTAAAATAATTTAGTTACAATTTTGCTGCAAACAACAAACTGAAGATATCTTCAGTCCACTGACATCAGAAGGGAAGATAAACAAAACAAATCTTTTACTCTGTGCTGTATTTGCTTCTCATCAGCTTTGAAATATAGATTACAGAAACAATCTGCATTTATATTGTGTCTTATTATGATCACATGGTATCTCAAAGCACTCAACAACCAGTAGAAAATTTTTCAAGTAAAATTGCTGATGTTATATAAAAGAATGTAACAGCCAATTTGTGTATAGTCCACAATTCACAGATGAATGTATAGTCATGTTGTTCATTTCTGATCATGTTGGCTGGGAGAATTGTGATTTTACATAGCAGGGAGCCATTTGGCCCATCATGCTAGTGCTGGCTCTTTGCAAGTGTTGTCTAAATCAGTCCCACAACCTTGGTTGTTCCCTGCAGTTCTGTAATTTAATCCTCACTGATATTTAAATATTGCTTTGTGGTCTTTTAACAACCAACTGAACAGGAAGATGGGTTCATGGCATCCTGTTGCACTGGGTGTCAGTGCTGGCAATTTCATAACAGTAATAAACATGTGCAATTATATTGCACCTTTCATGTCTTAAATTGTTCTAATTTCCTCCATAGCAAAGCTACCAGACAAACGTTGACACCAGCCACAGAACACAGAAATGTAGGTGACCAAAAAGTAGATTTGAGCTTCAGAGAGAGATAAGGGAGGCAGAAAGATTTACAGAAGGAATTCCTCCGGTGGTAGATCTTAAACACACAACTTTTTAAATTTGGTCAAAACTGTGTAAGCTTAAATTAACTTATTCAACAAATGAGAGGAAATAATTATTTGATATGAAATCCTGCTTTGCCACATACCTCCAGGCCACACACCGTTCCCCCCCCCCCCCCCCCCCAACTTAATGTAACAGAAAAGTGTTATGCACCTGCAGAGGTACAACAACAAAACTGGAATCATATTCTTTATGGCTTATCTCACGCTTACCTATCATCTCCTAGATTGGTTTCAGTTGGAAATTCAGATGAATTTCCGGAGCTTTGTTCTTTTTTCCTTATTTGTATTAAGTTTTTCAGTTTGTGTGCCTCTCACTGGAGACACAGATCCAGTTGGATACAAGGAAGATCTGGTCATCCTGAATGGAGGGAAAAATTGATGGGCTGTGCTCTTTTCCTGTCCAATATCTTTATGTAATAGTAATCACAGTTTTCTGTAACAGTGTTGATATTCTGTAGTATGCAATTTGATTAAAATATAATGGTAGAATGAATCCTTCCTATGAAACATTTCATACTGTTTAAGTGATATTTTTGTGTCTTATGCAAGTTGTTACAAACTAGCTGGGGACTGTTAATATTTAAATATAAAGCCAACATCTCATAGCCACAAGCTTCTTTTTTTTAATAAGCAAACCAGTGCATTTATCTCTCTAATGCCCTCTAAATTGGGATCTGGAACAGCATCATGCACTCACTCCAAAACTGCAACTGGCATAAAAAAAAACAGAAATCAATGCAGGATATATGTCGAAAATATTTTTACAACTGAGGTAAAATGGACCAGAAAACCTTTTAGGTCTGTCTCATGATCTTGTAAATATGTCCTTAATGACTTAAACTTTGGTTTAAAAGTAAAAATTCAACAAACCTCAGGCCCCCTCACCATCTTCCTCTCCACTGACACCCCACAAGCCCTTTGGTCAGTGACTAGCATCCTATCAGAAAGATATTGTGTAAGAGATACAAAATGTCAACAGGCCATTAGCTCCTGATTCTGTGACCCTTGCTGTCAGTTTATTAGTCTATATGTCAATCAAGAAAAAGAATTGAATTTAGTGTTGATGCCTCTCAAAATGGAATAGCTTGTTCATAGAATCCCTACAGTTTGGAAGCAGGCTATTCAGCCCATCAAGTCCACACCAACCCTCTGAAGAACATCCCAATCAGACTCTTCCCCATCCCATCGCCCTGCATTTCGCATGGCTAATCTACCTAACCTGCACATCGCGGACAATTTAGCATAGACAATCCAACTAATCAGCACATCTTTAGAATGTGGAAGGAAACCGGACAATAAGGAGGAAATCCATGCAGACCCAGGGAGAATGTGCCAACCCCATACAGACAGTTGCCTGAGGCTTGAAATTGAACCCAGATCCCTAGCATTGTGAGGCAGCAGTGCTAACCACTGAGCCACTGCGCCACCCCTGTTAGCAATCACACCAAAGACTTGCAGGTGAATAGGCACTTGGATATGAGAGTAGAGGGCAATTGATGCTCATGAGATTGTATCTTGACAACAAATCAATGCTTTCAAGAAAGAAAATTGTCAAGCAAAGATAGAATCAAATTTTTTACTACAACTGAATTTGCTTTTGGTGTAAGGAGGAGGTGGTGCAGCTGTAAGTCTTGTGGACATTTTTTTGTAATGAAAGTTTCAGGATTCTTTTACTTATAATTAGAAGTTCACCATTGATTCACTTAAATGGGGTATTTCATTATATCATATTAGGGAAGGTTTTGGAATGGAATTCCTAAACTTCAAGCAATGTTGTACAGCATTAGTTAATTATGAATTAACCAAACATAAAATGAGTTGATTACGCAAGGTTTGGGGAGTATTTCTTTTCATTCATCCTGAGATTTCATCTCTATAATGACTGTTAAGTCTGACAAAGTAATTAAGTCTCTCAGCCTCAGTTTAAGATCAAGACTTGCACAAAAGCTGTCCTTTATTTGACATCTTCATCAGGCATTCTTTTTCAATTACATTAGATGAAAGCTTGGGGATATTACTAACTTCTACCATAAAAATGATGTAGGAATATTCTGGTACCTAAACTACTGCATTGTCCAATCGTGTTAAGCTGAACTTTCCTGCCTTTGCACTAAACCGATTATATCTTGGAGCAAAAAGTGTAAAACTCACTCACTTACTCCTGAGTTTGGACTCACTTCTACTTCTATTGAGGCTCCTATCTGGTTTGAAGCTGGTTACTGATGTTTCCCTGTCAAGAGCAGAGGGATATTTAGGAGGCTGTGGCACAAGGTTGGGTAGTAAATACTGCATGCATCCATTTTACAAATGGGTTACTATTGCCATTGAGCACATGAAAGGAAATACATTGAGAAAAGCACAGTTAACTTCCAAATTCTGAGGTTTTATTGGAAATGCTTGTGATTAGAATACAACAAACAAAGCTTGGACACCATTACTGCTTAGTTGACTTTGGTCATTTGAAGAGATAATCAAGTTGCTTCACATAGGATTGAAGGCATTGGCAGGCAACAAGAGGATGAAATAAATTGTCAACATGCTTTCAAATTCTGCCAAGGTAAAGAGAGAAAATATTTCATTATGTGAAATAAATCCATCTTCCCCAGGTATAGACTTGTTGAATAGCAATGTAGATGAGCAGAAGACTGTGGTCTTGGGGCATTTCTTCAGCAGTCCATACACCTGAAGCAATATTTCAAATCCCTAAAGTCTCTTTGATAATTATGTTGATAGTGTCTTGAACCTTATTTTAATATTCTGTTGCTGATCATAGTTATCTGTGAGAGCCATGTCCTAAAGCTGAATGAATATATTTGGACTCTGCCTTCTAAACCGTGGGCAGACCAGAAATAAAAGATATGACTGTTGTCAGGGTAGCAGGCACTCACTTCTATAATCACCTTTTATGATTTTGCAAATATATGTATTTGCAACCCTTTAACTCACATAGATGAGATTCTGTGCAGTGGTATGTAGAACTATAATAATAATATTAGGAGTCTACAGGATTTCTGCCATTCAAAAACAAATTGTACAGTGATCTCATTTTGTTACTATGGGAAAAATGATAGCATTGCTTATCCTACTGCAAAAATCATCAGTCCCTTTGTTTTGATATGTCTTCATCCTTGCCGCAGAATTCACCCACCAGCCACTGACCCAGTTCCTCTGCTAAGTCACTGCTTCAAGCTGAACAAAACTGTTCACAACCTTGTTATCCTGTATGACTCTAAGATACCTTTCTGATTAGATACCTGTTCCTTCACCAAGCCTGTCTACTTACATCTTCACAATATATATCTCTGTACCTGTTTCAGCTCATCTGCTGAAAGCTCCATCCATATCTTCATTTCCCCTACATTTTACTAATCTAATGCCTTGATATTGGCCACCCATTTTCCATCCTACATAAAATTTAACTTGTCCAAACCTTCACTGCCTTTTATAACTCCTACAATGTCTCCCGAAAATGTCACTACAATTTTTCTTCCTTGTTTTTTCACCCCTTTCTGTAACCTGCTCTAAGTTCTCTGAGCTTCCTTCACTCTTCCAATTCTAATCTGTTGGGGGATCGCTAGTTGTAATCATCATTATGGCTATGCTTTCAACTATCTGGGCTTTAGGCTGTAAAAATTCCACCTTAAACCTTCCTGCTTCATGTCTCACTCTCACTCTCTCTCTTTCCATCGTTAAGATGATATTCAAAACCTACATCTTTGATCCAGTGTTCTGACATCTATTTCAGTATCTCTGTACGTAACTCAGCGTCAAATTATATTTGATAGCCCTCCTGCAAAACATGTTGAGTGCTACTTTAAAGGCGTTATCTAAATGTGAGTAGCTAATGCTGCCTGTGAACTACAGATTGACTGATATTTATGATGTCCTATGTTGTAGCTTTCGATGAGCAAAGCCATAAAAATGAAGGAGTGTTCTGACCTTGATAGTAACTGGCAGTGTCATTCCTGTGTTTGGCTAGAAATCAGTTTACAGGAGATGACAGAAACTGTCATTAGTTCTTCAGTGAACTGTAACTGTTATAAGTAATTTTTCTTTGATAAGATTTGTGTGTCTCTTTCTGGATATCAAACCATGAAGATGGAAGATTGTTATACTTCCCTATTTTCATACTCTTATTTTTGCTCCAAACAACACAAAAAATGAGTGACTGCATTGAAAATCCATTTTATAAATGAAGCCAGCAGCAACTATTAAAATGAACAGACAAATATTGGCAGTGAAAGCAACAAAGGCAAATTCCACTCTCATATAATCTGCTCATAGAACATGAGATCCTCCTGAAAAATGAATTTCTCATCCGTTCCAGAATATGTCACCCTTTCACTCTTTGGCAAAACTTCAATGCATGCCATATCCCAGCAAGAATCATGAGATAATCAGGAACACATCTTACCGTAACACAGAATAAATGGAGGTCTAATGGGTTATGTGTTCAATCTATGTTTAATTTGCTGACTCCTCGCATCTGTCCTTAGAACAGCCAATAATTCAATGCGTGAGCACTTAAAATTATGCAAATAAGTTTGTTTTTTCTTTATTTCTATTTGACTATTGATTCCAATCAAACTTGCATGATGTCAGTCATTACTGCCTGTCATTGCTTTCTACACAGAAACAAGCCATGCAGCCAAACTAGTTTGTGCGGGTATTTATGTTGTCCTTCATCGTCACTCTCATACATGTGAAGGAGTTAGACTTGATTAGAAATAGCAGTCAAGTTGTTTAGCCATTCAAGGCCAGGTCTGGTTAGACATACAAAGTGCTAGAGCTTAAAAATGTGTTGCTGGAAAAGCGCAGCAGGTCAGGTAGCATCAAAGGAACAGGAGAATTGACATTTTGGGCATAAGCCCTTCTTCAGGAATGAGGAGGGTGTGCCAAGCAGGCTAAGATAAAAGGTAGGGAGGAGGGACTGGGGGGAGGGGCGTTGGGAATACGATAGGTGGAAGGAGGTTAATTTTCTCAGTCCCAACCCTCAGACTCAGCACTGCCTTCTTGACCTGCAATCTTCTTCCCGACCTCTCCATCCCCACCCTCCGTCCTCCAGCCTATCACCCTCACCTTAACCTCCTTCCACCTATCGTATTCCCAACGCCCCTCCCCAAGTCCCTCCTCCCTACCTTTTATCTTAGCCTGCTTGGCACACCTTCCTCATTCCTGAAGAAGGGCTTATGCCCGAAACGTCGATTCTCCTGCTCCTTTGATGCTGCCTGAACTGCTGCGCTTTTCCAGCAACACATTTTTAAGCTCTGATCGCCAGCATCTGCAGTCCTCACTTTCTCCATACAAAGTATTATCCTACTCTCTGCTGTAAAAACAGTTCACTATTTCAGAATTGTGTTGGAATGCAAATATTATCTCCTACTGCAGATCCTTAACTGATTCTACTGCAAAGCATCTTCTTAAATCCTAAAAGTGTCAGTTTGCTCAGTTAGCTAGACAGTTTATTTGCAATGCAGAGTGATGCCAAACATTGTGGGTTCCAATTTCCAACTCAGGTTACTATAAAGGACTATCCTTCTCAATCTTCCCAGCACCTGATGTATGGTGACCCCAAGGTTAAGCTATCACCAGCTGTCTTTCTCCAACAAGACAGCAGGACTATGGTGATTTTTTTCTCTTAAACATTATTCCCTGGCTCTGCAGTGACAAGTCCAAAGATTTTATGAATTTGTCACAACTTTTGAGACTAAATGGGCACTTGCCACTGTCACTTCCCTGCAGACTTCCAACCCTGAGATTCTTTCCTTCCTAATTGCTTTGCTTTCTCTCTCCCATTTTGCTCTCGTCATGTCACCTTGTCCATGACATTCAACTACAACCCACTACCTCTCCTCCCCACTCCCTCCCCCTCCCCCTCCTCCTCCCCCCACCACAGCACCCAGCTACCATGTCAGTTTAAGTTATACATAGTTTTAAAACTTTTGGTTTTACCCCTCTCGTCTTCAAATCTGCCATCCTTATCTCTCTCCTAAAAAAATGATCCTTAACCCATCAGTCTTTGCAAGCTTAATTTCCAGCTCCAACCTCTCTTTATTCCACAAAATCCTGGAACATAATTTCACCTCTCAAATTTGTATCTCACTTTCTCTTAGAATTCCATGCTTAATTCCCTTCAATTGTATTTCTGCCCTTGCTACAGAGCTGGAGAGAAATTTCCTGCAATCAAATACTGAGGAGATGGAAACCACTGTCTTCTGTCCCCACCGCAATGTCTACTTCCTTACCACCAATCCCACTCCTTGGCATG
Organism: Chiloscyllium plagiosum; assembly: GCF_004010195.1. NCBI lineage: Eukaryota > Metazoa > Chordata > Chondrichthyes > Orectolobiformes > Hemiscylliidae > Chiloscyllium > Chiloscyllium plagiosum. The sequence continues at coordinate 61,104,800 of NC_057723.1, read as the reverse complement.
TATCTAGGCCTGAGCCACTACTAGAAACTTCAGTGCCATCTTTGGCCCTGAGTTGAATATTCAACCACATAGCTAAGCTACCACTAAGACCACTACATCTCCCCTGTAACATTACCTATCCATGTGTCAGCTTTTCTGCATTTTTTACATTCATAATGGATTATTCCAACAAAGTCCTGGCTGTCAATCAACATTCAACTCTCTGTAAACTTCAAGTAATCCATAAAATTCTGCTGCCTTTAAATAGCATCAGAAACTATAAATTCATCATCTCTGTGCTTCTGAACCTACTGTTAATCAAAGTTTTGATTTTAATGTTTTTATCTTCACTTTCAAATCTTTTTGTGACTCTTTTCCAGCCTTCCAAACCTTTGAGCTATCTGTGTTTCTCTAAATCCAGTCCTTTTGAGCATCCTAATTTTAATCACTCTGCTATTGGAGACCATGCTTTAGCTGTCTATGCCCCAAGCATTGGAAATGTCTCCTTAAGCCTCTTTTTAACTCATTTTCCCCCTCGAGTCAGCATCATAGAATCATACACCACGGAAACCAACCCTTCGGTTCAACTTCTCCACGCTGATGAATTTTCCCAAACTAAACGAGTCCCATTTACCTGCCTTTGGCCCATATCCCTCTAAATGTTTCCTTTCATGTACCTGTCCAAATGTCTTTTAAATAATGTAATAGTACTTGCATCTACCACATCCGCTGGCAGTTCATTCCACATACGAAGCACACTTTGTAAGGAAAATTTGTCCCTCGGGTCTTTTTTAAATCTTTCTCATCTCACCTTAAAAAATGCTGTCTAATTTTGAACTTCCTTACCCTCGAGAAAAGACTTTCACTATTCACTTTCTCAATGCCTCTCATGATTTTATAAACCTCTATAATATCACCGCTCAACCTCGTATGCTCCAGTGCAAAATGGGGCGGCACGGTGGCACAGTGGTTAGCACTGCTGCCTCACATCGCCAGAGACCCGGGTTCAATTCCCGACTCAGGCGACTGACTGTGTGGAGTTTGCACATTCTCCCCGTGTCTGCGTGGGTTTCCTCCGGGTGCTCCGGTTTCCTCCCACAGTCCAAAGATGTGCAGGTCAGGTGAATTGACCATGCTAAATTGCCCGTAGTGTTAGGTAAGGGGTAAATGTAGGGGTATGGGTGGGTTGTGCTTCGGCGGGGCGGTGTGGACTTGTTGGGCTGAAGGGCCTGTTTCCACACTGTAAGTAATCTAATCTAATCTAATCTAATCTAAAAGGTCCCAATTTATCCAGCCTCTTCCTATAACTCAAACTCTCCAGTCCTGGTAACATCCTCATAAATCTTTTCTGCATCCTCTCCAATTTAATAATATTGCTCCTATAACAGAGTGACCAGAACTGTACACAGTACACTAAAAGTGGCTTCACCTGTACAACCACAACATGACACCCCAACTCCCATACTCAGTAGCCTGAGCAATAAGGGCAAGTGTGTCAAATGCTTTCTTTACCACCTTGTTTACCTGTAACATCTTCAAATAAACCTGTTGGACTATAACATGGTGTTGTGTGATTTTTAACTTCAAAGTACTACGTATCTGAAACCCAAGGTCTCTGTTTGACAAATCTTCCCAGGACCATTAACTGTAAAAAAATCCTTCCATTCTTTGTCTAACCAAAATGTAATGCCTCGTTTTTATCCAAATTAAACTCCATCTGCTACTTCTTGGCCCATTTGTCCAATTGATCAAGATCCTTTTGTAATCTTAGATAATCTTCTTCACTGTCAACTATACCACCAATTTTAGAGTCATCCACAACATTATTTACCATGCTTCCTAAATTCTCATCTAAATCATTTACATAAATAACAAATTACTGTGAACTAAACTCCGATCCCTGCAGAATACTGCTGGTTTCAGTCTAAAAATAACTCTCTACTCCACCCTCTATCGGTAAAAAGATCACTTAAAATCCAGAAAGCTATAGGTCAGTCCATTTAAAATAGTGGAAAAAAAATAATTAAAATGCCCCCGAAGAAGAGAATAGAAGAACATTTCAAAGTAAGAACTATAACGAAGAATGTTGATTTCACACTGTAGGTATTCTACGAACATTCAAGCATAAAGGAAATTGGGATTATCACACATTTAGTGGTAGTTATTAAACAAAAAGGGGCAGCACGGTGGTCAGAGGTGAGCACTGCTGCTTCACAGTGCCACTCTCAGGTGATAGCCTCTATGCAGTTTGCACATTTTCCCAGTGTCTCCCCGTGGGTTTTCTCCAGGTGCTCCAGTTCCCTCCCACAGTCCCACAAATGTGCAGGTTAGGTGGATTGGCCATGCTAAATTGCCCCTGGTGTTCAGGGAAGTGCAGACTAGGTGGTTTAGCCAGGGTAAATGCAGGGTTACAAGGAAGGTGGGTCTAGGTGGAATGGTGTTTGAAGAGGTGGTGTGGACTTGATGGTCCAAATGGCCTGATTTCTCACTGTAGGGATTCTATTCAATAAATAGTCAATGTGGATTTTAAAAACGAAAATATTTCCTGACCAAATCTATTGACTTTTTTGAGGAGGCAACAGAGAGTGTAGTCAATGGCAATATAGTGGGCATAATTTATCTGTTTTGCCAAAAAGCCTTTGACATATTGCCCAATAATGGAGTGCAGGTTCATAGCTCCTTGAAAGTGGAGTCGCAGGTAGATAGGATAGTGAAGAAGGCATTTGGGATGCTTTCCTTTATTGGTCAGAGTACAGGGTGATTACAGGAGTTGGGAGGTCTTGTTGCGGCTGTACAGGACATTGGTTAGGCCACTGTTAGAATATTGCGTGCAATTCCAGAACTAAAGGGCATAGGTTTAGGGTGAGAGGGGAAAGATATAAAAGAGACCTGTGGGTCAACTTTTTCATGCAGAGGGTGGTACGTGTATGGAATGAACTGCCCGAGGATGTGGTGGAGGCTGGTACAATTGCAACATTTAAGAGGCATTGGATGGGTATATGAATAGGAAGGGTTTGGAGGGATATGGGCCGGGCTCTGGCAGGTGAGACTAGATTGGGTTGGGATAACTGGTCGGCATGGACGGGTTGGACCGAAGGCTCTGTTTCCATGCTGTACATCTCTATGACTCTATGACTCTAAATGAGGTCAGAGAATGTGTAGTTGGTAGGCAAGTGACAAATGGATTGCAAGTTGACCTCAAGCGGAATGTAGAAAGTGAATGAAAGGGTAGTTATTTAGAGTGGCAGAATGTGGGAGATGTTATATCACAAGGATCACTGCTGGAATCACTATAGTACACAACTTACATTAAAAATTTGAACTTTGGAATCAGAAGCACTAATTCCATATTTGTGAATGACATCAAATTGGGAAATGAATTGATATTGTGGAAGACTACAATCCAGTTTAGGACAATATTAATAACTTGTGAAATTAGCAAATAAAGGACAAATTATATTTTTGTTTGGAAGAATAAGAGGAGGTATATGACACACTGGGAAGCATCACTTTCTCTAATCCAGAAGCTCCAGGTTTAAGTCTCAGCCCATGACCCGGCGAAGGAAGGTATGTTCATAAAGTAGCTAAGGGCCAACTGCTAAATTCAAATGGCATATAGTAAGATCAGGAGAAATTCATGACCAACAATGTGATGAAACAAAATTAGAATTTCTACCATCAGCACATAAAGCTCCAAATTACAACATGAATATGACTGGAAATGTTGCCTGAGCAGCTTGCTCTCTTTGGGGACACTGGTTAGCTCAGTTCACTGGATGGCTGTCTTGGATTAAATTCCATTCCTGTTCCAGCTGAAATGGATGTAGAACCTGCCTTCCTGCCCTATCACAGGTAATGGCACTGTGGATCAGACCTACATCAGGAAACGAACTGAAGAAAAAAGAAGCAAATGAGGGCACATTCATCTGAATGATTTAAGTTCAGGCATAGTAAAGGACAAAAGGGATCTCAAAGTACAAATGTCAATCACTAAAAAATTTACACCACAGGCTAGCAAGGCCATGTAATCATAATAAACCAAGTACTGGATTTAATTTCTGGATGGATAACTAAGAAGTGTAGCAAAATCGTGCTGAACATTTAGTCAAGCTTTGGTTAGGGAGGACTGTGAGCACTGAAGAGGATACAGAGATGATTTATAAGCATGATATCAGAAATGAATGCACACATAAATATCAGGAAATACTTGACAGGATAGTTCTCTTTTCTGTTCAGAAAAGAAGGCTGAGGGGTACCCAAGTAAATGTCTTTAGAAGATATGAAAGCTTTTTATACAACGGACATGAGGAGGATAGTTTTTCTTGGATGAAGAACGTAGTCGGAAAAAGGAAGGCCATCAATGTAAATCAATCAAAGAGAGTCACCAAGATATCTGACATGGAATACAAAAGTAAGATCTTCACTAAAAGTGCACTGAGAACATGAAGAAGAAAATGGGATGTGGACCAGAGTTTTCTATAATACTTTAAGCATTGATCTGACAATCATTCCACATAGGCTAAACATAACATCACCAGAAATAAATCTGAGCACTTCATTTTTTTAAAAAATTGCTTCACTGACCCAATTTACAGATTTTAGTTACTTACTTCCCTATATCTTTTGCTTGTCTATCTAGTTCAGCTTCTAAGGTGAAAGTGATTGTTTATGTTTTTCCGATCAGCTTGTCTGTCTTCACATTTGGAAGACACAGATGGACAACAATTGTTATGCTGACCAATAAAGTTCATATCCTGCAAAAGAATGAAAGATAGACATGTTAAAACATCCCACTTTGTTCTAAGATTGTCTTATTTTATTTTATATTCTATTTCATCATTAGCTATACTCCCTCATTTGGTTTTATTTGCAAGTTTTAATATTGAGCTACTTTATTCTTGAATTCAAACCATAAATCTGAATTAAAAATGACAGAAGTCCCAGCACTGATCCTTGTGGAATAAAGTGTTCGAACTTCCTCTAGATTAGATTACCTACAGCATGGAGGTAATCTACATCTACACTATTCAGCCCAACAAGTCCGCACCGACCCTCCGAAGAGTAACCCACCCAGTCCCATTTCCCTCTGACTAATGTACCTAACACTATGGGCAATTTAGCATGGCTAATCCACCTTACCTGCACATCTTTGGACTATGGTAGGAAACTTAAGCACCCAGAGGAAACCCACATAGACACAGGGAGAATGTGCAAACTCCACACAGACAGCCGAGGCTGGAATGGAACCTAGGACCCTAGTGCTGCAAGGTAGCAGTGCTAACCACTGAGCCACCATGCCACTCTAGTTTACATTTTTTTTTAACCATAATCTTTGTTTTATTTTCAGTCAACTAGTAATTCATTCAACTGTCCATGAATTCACACATTAACTTTTGGCATGAGCTTAGTATATTTAGTTTGATTCGATTTATTGTCGTCTCATGTACCTAATGACAGTGTACAGTAAAAAGCTTTATTTTGCAAGCAATACAGGCAAATCAAGGCAAACAGATACATAGAGATTTAAAACTGCGCTAGGGGACTGGAGCTGGAGTTGGATGATCTTTGGATCAGTCAGGAGGCGGAGGCAGGTATTGAGAGGAGTTACAGGGAGATAGTGACACCTCAGGTGCAAGAAAAAGGCAGATGGGTTACAGTCAGGGGACAGAAAGGGAACAGGCAGGCAGTGCAGAGAACCCCTGTGGCCGTTCCCCTCAATAACAAGTATACTGTTTTGAACACTGATGAAGGAACGACTTGTCAGGGGTAAGCAATGGAGTACAGGTTTCTGGCACAGAGTCTGTCCCTGTTGCTCAGAAGAGAAGGGGGGAGATGAGCAGAACATTAGTCACTGGGATCTCCATAATTAGGGGTTCAGATAGGAGATTTTGTGGGAACACGAGAAAATCACAGTTAGTGTGTTTCATCACAGGTTTCGTGATGTCTCTGATCATGTTTTCAGGATCCTTGTGGGGGATGGGGAACAGCCCTAAGTTGTGGTCTACATAGGCACCAACGGCATGGGTAGGAAGAGAGATGGGAATTAAAGGCAGAAATGCAGGGAGCTAGGTTGGAAACGTGGAGCTAGGACAAACAGAGTTGGTACCTCTGGTTTGTTGCCCATGCCACTTGCTAGCGAGGTGAGGAATAGGGAGAGAGAGGAGTTGAACATGTGGCTACAAGGATGGTGCAGGATGGAGGGTTTTGGATTCCTGGATAATTGGAGCTTTTTCTGGGGTAGGTGGGACCTCTACAAACAGATGAGGTGTTGTTAATCAAATAGTATTACGGCTGCAGAAAGGACGTTGGAGGACTTGTCAACTGTATGAGATTAGAAACAAGAAAAGAGAGGTCACCCTGTTGGGAGTTTTCTATAGACTTTCGAATAGTTTCAGAGATGTAGCAGAAAGGGTAGCAAAGATGAGCCTTGATAGGATCAAGAGTGACAGGGTAGCAGTGGTGGGGGAGTTCAACTTCCCAAATGTTGACAAGGATACTACAGTTCAAGTACTTTAGATGAGTCAGTTTTTGTCCATTGTGTGCAGGAGAGTTTTCTGACACAATATGTAGACAGGCCAAAAAGGGCCTAGGCCACATTAGATTTAATACTGGGTAATGAAGCCAATTAGATGTTAGATTTTAAAGTAGGTGAGCACTTTGATGATAGTGACCACAATTAAGTTATGTTTACTTTAGCGATGGAAAGGCATAGGTATATACTGGAGAGCAAGAGCTACAGCTGGGGGAAAGGCAATTATGATGCGATTAGATAAGATTTAGAATGCTTAGGATGGGGAAGGGAACTGCAGAGCATGGGTGCAATTGAAATGTGGACTTTATTCAAGGAACAGCTACTGTGTGTCTTTGATAAGTATGTACTGGTCAGACAGGAAGAAGTTTTCAAATGCCATGGTTTAGAACATAGAACATTAGAACATAGAAAAGTACAGCACAAAATAAACCCTTTGGCCCATGATGTTGTGCCGAGGTTAAATCCTAATGTAAAATACAGTAACTTAACCTATGCATCCCTCAACTCACTGCTATCCATGTGCATGTCCAACAATCACTTAAAATGTCCCCAATGACTCTGCTTCTACCACCATAGCTGGCAACGCATTCCATGCATTCACAACTCTCTGCATAAGAACCTACCTCTGATGCCTCCTTTAACCTTCCTCCTAATATCTTCAAACTCTGACTCCTCGTACCAGTCAATCCTGCCCTGGGGAAACATCTCTGGCTATTGACTCGATCTATTCCACCCATTATCTTGTATACTTCGATCAGGTCTCCTCTCTTCCTCCTTCTCTCCAGAGAGAAAAGTCCAGGCTTATTCAACCTTTCTTCATAAGGCAAGCCCTCCAGTCCAGGCAGCATCCTGGTAAACCTTCTTTGCACCCTCTCAAAAGCCTCTGTATCTTTCTTATAGTAGGGCGACCAGAACTGGGCACAATATTCCAAGTTTTGTCTCACCAGGGACTTCAAGAGCTGTAGCAAAACCTCACGGCTCTTAAACTCAATCCCCCGTTAATGAAAGCCAAAACACCATATGCTTTCTAAACAACCCTATCCACTTAGGTGGCAACTTTGAGGAATCTATGTACTTGCACACCCAAGTTTTTCTGTTCCTTCACCCTGCCAAGAATCCTGTCTTTAATCTTATATTCAGCATTTGAGTTGACCTGCTAAAATGCATCACTTTGCATTTATCCAGCTTGAACTCCATCTGCCATTCCTCAGCCCAGCTCTGCATCCTGCAGTAGCCTGCAGTAGCCCTCTATACTATTGACAACACCTCCAACCTTTGTGTCATCTGCAAATTTACTAACCCACCCCTCAACCTCCTCATCCAAGTCATTTATAAAAACTACAAAGAACAGAGGCCCAAGAACAGAGCTCTGTGGGACCCCACTCAACACTGACCTCCAGGCAGAATACTTTCCATCTATAAACCACTCTCTGTCTTCTGTCAACCAGCCAAATCTCCCTGTATCCCATACTTCCTGACTTTATGAATGAGCCTACCATGGGGAACCTTATCAAATGCCTTGCTGAAGTCCATATACAGCACATCCGCTGCTCGATCTTCGTCGACCTGACTTGTCACCCCCTCAAAGAACTCAATAAGATTTGCGAGGCATGACCTGCCCCTCACAAAGCCATGTTGACTGCCTTTAATCACACTATGCTTTGCCAAATAGTCATAAATCCTATCCCTCAAAATTCTTTCCAAAACTTTGCTGACCACAGACGTAAGACTGACTGGTCTGGAATTGCCAGGGATTTCCCTATTACCCTTCTTGAAAAGAGGAACAACATTCACCTCCTTCCAATCCTCCGGTACGACTCCTGTGGAGAGTGAGGAGGCAAATATCTTCGTCAGCAGATTAGTAACCTCCTTTCTTGCTTCCCGGAGCAACCTAGGATAAATCTGGTCTGGCCCTGGGGACTTATCAACCTTAGTGTTTTCCAAAATTTCCAGCACATCAGCTTCATCAATCTTGATCTTGTCAAGACTGTATCCCAACTCCTCAACGTTTTCATTCATAACAAGGTCCATTCCCTTGGTGAAAATCAAAGCAAAAAACTCATTTAAGGCTTCCCCTATTTGCTCAGATTCCACACACAAGTTCCCTCCGCTATCTCTGATCAGCCCTACCTTCTCCTTGATCATTCTCTTATTCCTCACATATGAGTAAAATGCCTTTGGATTCTCCCTAATCCTTCTTGGCAAGCCTTTTTCATTTCCCCTCCTGGCTCTCCTCAGTCCATTTCTGAGCTCCTTTCTCGTAAGCCTGTAATCCTCTAAAGCTGTGCTAGATCCTTGCTTCCTCCACCTTGCGTAAGCTGCCTTCTTCCTTTTGATGAGAAGCTCCTCTGTTCTCATCATCCAAGGTTCCTTAATCTTACCCCTTCCTACCTGTCTCAGAGGGACAAATTTGTACATCACTCACAACAACTGCTCCTTACTTAGTCTCCACATGTCTGCTGTGCCCTTTCTGTGGAATAATTGCTCCCAATCTGTACTTCCTAACTCCTGTCTGATATCATCATAGTTTCCTTTTCCCCAATTAAATATCTTTCCTCGGTAACTGCTCCTTTCACTCTCCAAGGCTATGTTAAATGTGAGGCAGTTGTAATCACTGTCACCAAAGTGCTCTCCCACCACGAGAAGTTGAATCGCTTGTCAAGAGGAAGAAGAAGGCTTATGTTAAGATGAGATTTCAAGTCTCAGTTAGGGTGATTGTGAGTTACAAGCGCGCAAGGAATGACCTAAAGAAAGAGCTAAGGGGACATGAAAATTTGTTGCGGATAGGATCATGGAAAACTCTAAAGCTTTTTCTCAGTATATAAGGGATAAAAGAATGACTAGAGTAAGATTTAGGCCAATCAAGGACAGTAGTGGGAAGTTGTGTGTGGAGATAGGGGAAGTGCTAGATGAATATTTTTCATCAGGATTAACATTGGAAAAGGCAACGTCGTCAAGGGGAATACTGAGAAACCAGCTACTAGACTAGATGGTATGGAGGTTCACAAGGAGGAGTTTTCAGCAATTCTGGAATGTGTGAAAATAGATAAATCCCCAGGGCCAGAAGGGATTTATGCAAGGATTCTCTGGGATGTCAGGGAGGAGATTGCTGAGTCTTTGGCTTTGATTTTGATGTTGTCATTGTCTACAGGAATAGTACCAGAAGACTGGAAGATAGCAAACTGGAAGATAGTTCAAGAAGGGGAGTAGAGACAACCCTGGTAATTATAGACCAGTGAGCCTTACTTCGATTGTGGACAAAGTGTTGGAAATGGTTACAAGAGATAGGATTTCTAATTGTCTCAATAGGAATAAGTTGATCAGGGGTAGTCAACATGGTTTCAAGAAGGGTAGGTTATGCCTCACAAACCTTATTGAGTTCTTTGAGAAGGTGGCCAAACAGGTGGATGAGGGTAAAAGCTGTTGATGTGGTATATATGGGTTTTAATAAGGTGTTTGATAAGGTTCCCCTCAGTAGGCTATTGCACAAAACACTGAGGCATGGGATTGAGGGTGATTTAGCGGTTTAGATCAGAGATTGGCTCGCTGAAAGAAAACAGAGGGTGGTGATTGATGGTAAATATTCATCCTGGAGTTCAGTTATTCATGATGTACTGCAAACATCTGTTTTGGGTCTGCTGCTATTTGTCATTTTTATAAACAATTTATATGAGGACGTAGAAGGATGGCTTAGTAAATTTGCGGATGACACTGAGGTCAGTAGAGTTGTGAATAGTGACGAAGGGTAGTGCTATAGGTTACACAAGGACAGAGATAAGCTGCAGAGCTGGGCTAAGAGGTGATAAATTTAATGCAGAAAAGTGTGTGGTGATTCAATTTGGAAGGAGCAACAGGAATGCAGAGTACTGGGTGAATGGTAAGATTCTTGGTAAAGTCGATGAGCAGAGAGATCTCAGTGTCCCTGTACATAGATCCCTCAAAGTTGCCACCCAGGTTGATAGGGTTGTTAAGAAGGCATACGGTGTGTTAGATTTTATTAGATTAGATTACTTACAGTGATGGCTAGCATGAGGGGGCATAGCTTCACATTGAGGGGTGATAGATAAAGGACATATGTTAGAGGTAGTTTGTTTACTCAGAGAGTATTAGGGGCATGGAACGCACTGCCAGAAAGACTTGTAGACTCACCAACATTACAGGCATTTAAATGGTCATTGGATAGGTATATGAATGAGAATGGAATATTGTAGGTTAGAAAAGCTTCAGATTGGTTTCACAGGGTGGCGCAACATCGAAGGCCATTACTGCGCTGTAATGTTCTATTTTCTATGTTTTATGGCTTTGTGGTAAGAAATCATGTCTCACAAACTTGATTGAGTTTTTTGAAGAAGTAACAAAGAAGATTGATGAGGGCAGAGCAGTAGGTGTGATCTATATGGACTTCAGTGTGGCGTTTGACAAGGTTCCCCATGGGAAACTGATTAGCAAGGTTAGATCTCATGGAATACAGGGAGAACTAGCCATTTGGATACAGAACTGGCTCAAAGGTAGAAGACAGAGGGTGGTGGTGGTGGAGTGCCACAAGGATCGGTGCTGGGCCCTCTACTTTTTGTCATTTACATAAATGATTGGATGCAAGCATAAGAGGTACAGTTAGTAAGTTTGCAGATGACACCAAAATTGGAAGTGTAGTGGACAGCGAAGAGGGTTACCTCAGATTATAACAGGATCTGGACCAGATGGGCCAATGGGCTGAGCAGTGACAGATGAAATTTAATTCAGATAAATGCGAGGTGCTGCATTTTGGGAAAGCAAATCTTTGCAGGACTTACACACTTAATGGTAAGGTCTTAGGGAGTGTTGCTGAACAAAGAGACCTTGGAGTGCAGGTTCATAGCTCCTTGAAAGTGGAGACACAGGTAGATAGGGTTGGAGGATCTGAGCTACAGGGAGAGGCTGAACAGGCCGGTGCTGTTTTCCCTGGAGTGTCGGAGGCTGAGGGGTGACCTTATCGAGGTTTACAAAATTATGAGGGGCATGGATAGGATAAATAGACATAGTCTTTTCCCTGGGATCGGGGAGTCCAGAACTAGAGGGCATAGGTTTAGGGTGCGAGGAGAAAGATATAAAAGAGACCAAAGGGGCAACCTTTTCATGCAGAGGGTGGTACGTATATGGAATGAGCTGCCAGAGGATGTGGTGGAGGCTGGTACAATTGCAACATTTAAGAGGCATTTTGATGTGTATATGAATAGGAAGGGTTTGGAGGGATATGGGCCGGGCGCTGGCAGGTGGGACTAGATTGGGTTGGGATATCTGGTCGGCATGGATGGGTTGGACCGACGGGTCTGTTTCCATGCTGTACATCTCTATGACTCTATGACTCTATGCATGCTTCCTGCACATTCTTGACACTAAGTGAATTAATATTGTATCTGACAGTCACTGCACCTCACTTAATTCACAGTATATGAGACTTAATAATTGCAATAAAAATGATTCAGTCTTAAATTGCCTAATTGACTCAATATTCATTAAAAATAGATTCCTCTTTTGCAATATAATTGCTCATGAAATTCTGTAGCTTTAAGCGAGAGACTCCACATTCATTTGCTCGGAATTAATTACATACTTAAGTTTCCTCATATATCTAAGGGTGAAGACAGGATGGAAACAATTACAACAGTTGGTAAGGTAGTGCTGGAGGACATAATTTCACCCATCACACACACCATCACCAATTATGCTGTTATGAAAGTATCAATTTCCAATTGTTCCAAAAAAAATCAATAACAATTTTCAACTATTAAGTTGCATTACTTACTACTTTTTATTTATGTGGGCTGGCAACATTTAAATGCCCACATTTTGCTGTCACCCGTGATGTTTCTCAATAGCAGAATTTCTCGTTCTAATCGTTTTAACCAATACTTTTTTTTTGTTGTTCTCTCCTTTGCCTCCTGTTCCATTATAACAGTTTCCAGTAAGAAACTGATAGGGCATGTTTGATTAAAGAACAATTTTCAGACTCAGTTGTGCTGCCAGAGTGTTCTACCTTGAGTGATTTAGGTTATTCTTCTGTACCTGATTTTGATTACTTTATTCTAGTCTTTTCGCAAAAATGTTTTGAATCTTACCAGAAATCGGTAATTTTATGGAGCACTTCCCTCCATGAGGCAAAATGAGTTTTCTCATAATATCATCTCAAATGCAGCCTCTTTGCTGTCCTGTGCATTGTATTTTCCATCTTACCATCAATAAAAGCTTTCATCTACTGGAACTGGGTATCAATTAAGTCCTGTCTGGCTTGTTGTGTCCAGTTGTATTTGCTGAAGGGGATGCTCCTTCTGCCAGGACCTCCAAGTGTTTCTCGTGCCAGTGCCATGTTTCAAGCACAATGTTGCATTTGGTCAAGCATTGGCAATCCAGAGTTGCCTTTCTCTGTATTTGTAATAGGAGAGAAACTGCAAACCAATGCTTCTCAGGGCCCATAGGTGACATGACTGACACTTCATTGCACTTGCAATTAATTCACAGCCTCTTTTCTTAGGATCCAAGCCACACAGCTCATTTCCCTTAGCCCCATCCCATGTTACAGGCAGTGCTTCATTGAGCACTCAGCATGGCTTAAATTCTTCTCATTGCTCAGTATAGGACTATCACAGACAGGGAAGCCTTCCATTATTCTAAATATTCACTTTCATTCAGCAACAGCTGAATCACAAAATAAAAAAAACGATGGTGCACTTGCCTCTCATAACAAAAATAGATCATTTGTCTTTTGGGCAACAATAAATTTACAGTCAATAACTGATCATGTCACCCAGTTCTCATCTACTGGATCTGGGTATCAATTAAGTCTTGTCTGGCTTTATGTGTCAATCTCTATTGTGCTGGAGGGGATGCTCCTTCTGCTCAATGACCTCACTTTCCTCAGAAGATTCTTGCTATGTCCCCAGCTCTTCAGTGCCTATAACTTCCCCTCTCTGCCTGCTCCAGTAATGCAGAACACAGCATGCTAGGATTATATAACACACAATGTCCTGACTGCATTGCAAAGAGACCCCACCTCCTCCTCCGACCCATCTCCCCACACAAATACCCTATCCCATCCCGCTGTGAAACAGATCCAAGCATTGGTAGTTACATAACAGAGTCATCAGCCATGTTCATTATCCACCTCACACCCCAGGTCCTGTTCTGGATGGGAAGTTCCCAGCTCATTCAACCCATTTCAATGACTCATATTTCCCACTGTTACCTCATCAATCTTTACTTATTCTCCAGCTTACTATTAGCAGTCCATTTGTCCGCATTTTTCTTTTCTCTGCCTGACTTTGGACACTGTCTTCATTCATTTGTCTCATTCCTTGCCCTGCCCAACCTCACCCTCAGTCCATCAGCATAAATACATCCTTTCCCAACAGTGGTCAGCTCTGATGAAGAGTCACGACATTTGAAACGTTAACTCAATTTCTATCACCATAAATCTGCTCAGTTTCTCTAGCACTTTCAGATATTTTTCCAGATTTCCAACATCACCAATTCTTTGTTTTATTTTATGTACTGTGTAAGCTTGATCAATGAAATTGCTATAGAATATATAGCAGGCCATTCAGCCCATCAACTCTGCACCGACCCTCTGAAGAGGATAACACCAAGACCCATCTCCCTATCCTATCCCTATAACCCTGCATTTCCCATGGCTAATCCACCCAGCCTGCACATCCTTGGACACTATGGGTGATTTCCCATGGTTAATCCACCTAACCTGCCCATTTTTGGGTAATGGGAGCAAATGGGGGCATCCGGAGGAAACCCACACACACACGAGGTAGAGTGTGCAAACTCCATACACTCCCCAAGAGTGGAATTGAATGCGGGTCCCTTGCACTGTGAAGTAGCAGTGCTAACTACTGAGCCATAGTCTTGAGCCTTTCAACATTGTTCAACATTCACAAGTGTTGAAACAGAAAGAAAACATTGACTGTACACAGTCTGGGTGTGGTCACAGCCACTTATCATTCACTATTTGCATATAGCAGTCAATTGCATATGGAAAGTAGTTTGCCAGTTGTTTGGTACAGTGAGTCGCAAGTTCAGCTGGGTAATTAAGGAGTCCCTCCAACCTCACCCCGACCCTTGTTCTCTGGCCAGACCATCAGTACTGATCCTCCATCCATTCCCACATTCCACTTAGCATTACATCTGCAGCTGTTATTGTTATCCACTGAACCCCGCCCTACAGTTTATTCTTGCCAACTGTTGTGCTTCAGTCTTAGTCTCCCCATTGAGGCCATGGTATTGGTGACCACTGACACTGCCCTCGTAACCTCAATCCTGCACTATCCCATGCTCTCCACTCTCCTACTCCCCTACCGCATCCTCTCCACTACTACCACCTTACATGTCAAATTTCCTCTCCTCATCATCAAGGTATCTCAGGATTCTGGCCCCAATCCCCAGCAGTGATTTTGCTAGCTCCCCAAACAGCAATATTTCTTGATAACACCTCCCTGCCCTTTAGACCCCATTGAATTTTATTCAGATGACCCAAAGGACTGATCATCGCCCACATCCCTGATGGACTTGGATAGACAGCTTCCAACTAACAACTGAACAGACTCCTAACTAATCTATTTAAAGTTCCCCAACTATCTTAATAGGACTTGCTAGACTGTTGCACTCTACATGCAGGATTAACCATGACCCACTCCCTCGACTGCAGTGATACAGACCCCCTGACAGTCTACTCTAAGAGGATAGCTCATCGTTTCCAAGCCCTGGTTAGAGGTTTATCTTTTCCTATGCATACCTATACCATGATCCCTGACTTACCCATGAAAGTGAGGATTGCAGATGTTGGAGATCAGAATCGAGAGTGTGGTGCTGGAAAAAGTTAGCAGGTCAGGCAGCATCTGGGGTGCAGGAGAATTGGCATTTTGGGCAAGGGCTCTTCATCAGGAATTAGCCTCATTCTTGATGAAGGGCTTATGCTTAAAACTCCTGCTCTTCGGATGCTGCCTGACCTGCTGTGCTTTTCCAGCACCACACTCTCGATTCTGACTGACAGATGCCACCTTGTCCTGTAGTCATCTGGTTGGTGCACATGCAGTGTGTTTGCCATGTACACTATGGGCACATGCTTTGGGTGTAAGATTGGCTTAGCACATTAATTCACAGCAACACATCCATCCCCTTGAAATGTCACTGAAGACAATCTCAAGAAGCTGCCCAGTTTTGTGTCTACTCCAAGCAAAAAGATGAGGCAGAAGTGCCATGAGTTTTTAAGATCAAGCTGAGGAGGCAAAACACTAAAAGGTAAATCAGGGATGCTGTGACCATCAAAGTGCAGGCTATTCTGCTATAAAGAACATTTTGTTAAAGCAAATTCACTCTGATGCAATTAACAAATTGGGGACACTATTTCTCAAGTGCAAACTTTTAAAATGTTCATTGAGTGTAATGTGATTACATCACAGCACTTTAAGCACTGTTTGTAAAGTGTGATTTTTTTCTATTAAACAGCGCTGTATATGAATGCAACCATCGCATTACAGAAGAAGTATCTGTAGGAAGAAAGTGGGTGTGTGGTGAGAGTTGATTCATGTAGCGCCTAGATGCACCCTAGTTGAAACCATGAGATGACCCTGTGTGCAAAGTGTCCTTGCAGTAATATTGCAATGAAAGGTGCTAGCATGTTCTAACTGCAGCACTAAAGTGCAGAACTGCATTATAATTTGATTGGAGATGTACAATGATTATGCAATGAGGCTGGCATGTGTCGAATGCCAAAATCTGTGAATAGGAAGTGCATGGAATCATTCATCATGGAGCATGCGCTGAAGTGTTGGTGCATGTTGTTCAAGATGGAGGGCCAGAGGCGCAAGCAGTGAGCTGGAGTAATTAATTGCCTCCTTTGACTTTCATGTCAGAAATTAATGTTGACTCATTTCCATCTAGCAGGTGGGAAAGAGGGAATTTACACTTTTATGAGCTGAGATTAACTAATAATGAGATTCCAATGCATGTAAGTAGGCCTTTCACAACTCATTCACAAGAATCTTGTCTTGCTATTTAATAACTGATTGGAGAATGGAACTCTTTACTCTCTGTTGAGAAGCTCCTTATTGGTCATCTCACATGACCTTCCCATTCTACCCACCATCGCAATTATAGTTAAAGGGCTGGTCCATATGTAAGCCATGGCTGTAATTCCTTAATTCTTGTTGTGACAACCTTGCACTAGGTAGAGTAAGATGATACCCTTAATGTAGTTCATTATTGGAAGTTACAAAGCTAGAATATTTGTTCAACTTGAGCAAACAAGGAAATTCCAGGTCATAGCTTTGATTTATAACAAGTTTGATTTTATTAATTTCCTAATCTATGCATGGACAAATAAATGGGACCAAATTAATGCAGATTAAAAAATGATTTCAGAAAACACCTGTATTTCTTAGAATGCTTCCTATGTAGAAAAATGACAACCTGCCTGGTTACAAATTCAGGATTCACAACCGTTGTGTGACCTACTACTCTATTGTCAAGAGGAGGGAGTAGCACAGTGCGAAGATTTGACATATGTTGTTGCATCACAAGATAATCTACACATCATTCAGTTAGTTGGGATACAAATGATTAATTTATTAATCAACAAACAAATGGTGAATGTCTGGCAAAATTTTCTGTTTTATTTCTCTGAGGTCACGAAAACACTTGTACAATACCTGCAAGAAATGTTAAAAGTTCAACATCTCTTGCTTCTGTTTAAATGCTTTTACATGTGTCATGTTAAATATAAATCATCCAGCTGTACAGCCTGAGAAGGATGTGCTGCCCTTCATACCACAAGTGAGGACACTACAGTGATGGTTTATTTCATTATCAGAACTACTTTCCTATCATCTATATGTAATGCTATCTTCATCTATTTAAACTGTAAACATGCTTGTTTTAAACAGCCCACTCCTGCTGCTACCTGCAGTAAAAACCAAGATAAACATTTATAAGATGAAAATAACCTGACTATAGATCAGTGTTTATGATAATTACACATCAAATTAGAATTTGGAACACAAATCATTGCCAGTTACCATACGAGATTCCCCAGTTTGTTATGAGTCCAGATGAGATTCCCCACTTCGTCAAGTTCCCAGGTGAGGAGGCATGAATTGGCTCCCCATCTTTACTCACCTGTCCTCTCAGTTCCTGATGAAGAGCTTATGCTTGAAACGTCAACTCTCCTGCTCCTCGGATGCTGACTGACTGGCCGTGCTTTTCCAGCACCACTCTAATCTAGCCATTGGTAGATGAGCAGTTAATTTCAGAATGATTGGCATCATAGGTCAGTTATAGAGTTGAAAGGCCTTTATCCTGTTTCATTTCAGTTATGGCACTTCAATGCATGCATTCTGGCTTCAAGCAAAAGAGTGATATATTGGTTTTAATTTTACCAGCAGTGCAGGGATGACCGGGGATTTCTCAGTGATGATTTTCACAGAACACAAAGTCACCCACCAGCACACACAGACCAAAGTTGAGATTGGCATTTAACCCTGTTCTTCAGCATTTCTGAAAAGGGAAAAAAAAACAAATACATCGCTCCTTCTTTTTTCTTCTATCATGTTCCAATCTGAGGATTCGTCAAAGCTGGTTAGAGAAGGTGAACCCCTGTGTTCCAGCAGCCTTTCCAACTGTTCTAAAGAGCAGGGTACATTTTGCTTCTGTACAGTTTGCGAATGTATGACTTTTTTGTGGTTCTTGTGCTTGTTCAAGACCACCTTACCTACTCAAACTTTAAAGTTCACTGGTCCTGACCTCACATTGACAGTATCTCTCACTCATGCAGGGCCATTTTCATGACTCTTACATCAAACATCATCCCCTGTATCAACTGTCTCTCTCATTTGGCAGTCTTGTATCCAGCTTTGGTGCTCCTGATGCGGTTTTGCCCACCCAGGTCTGGGATGGTCAGACTTTAACTGGTGCAGATTCTTCTATCCATTAGCAACTCTGCCAGCACTTTTCCTGTAGTGCTATGTGGAATGGCCCTATAATTAAGTAAGGACTGTGACAGATTGATATCCAGTGAGGCTGTAGGCTGTTTCTTCAAAGTTTGGACTGCTCTTTCTGCCAGACCATTGGATGATGGGAGGGATGGAGCAGTTATGTATGTTGAATATGATTTAAATTTAGGAAATACCCAAATTCTCTAATAGTAAACAATGGCCTGTTATCTGTGACCAACATTGCAGGTACTCTGTGTTGTAAAAGATGTGCGCAGTTTTTATTGTCATCCCTGTGTTCGACAAATGGATCTTATGCACATCCAAACACTTTTAGTGGGCATCTGCAATGAACTAAGAACATTGAACCCATGAAAGGACCTACATAGTCAACATGCAACTGAGTCCAATGTCTAACAGGCCATTCCATAGATGCGCGGGAGCTGCTGGCGATAAGTTCTGTCCTTCTTCACACTCTGGGCACTGCCCCACCAATGTAACTATGTTTGCATTCAAGCCTTGCCACTAGACATAACATCTCACAAACATCTTCAATTTGGAGACCCCGGGATGGCCATGGTGGAGTTCAGCCAGTATTTGGTAGTAGTCTTTGCTGAGGACAATCACTCTTGTTCCTGTGATGATTCTTTGCTTTTTTTCCCATTACCACCAATTGTTTCAGTTTTAAAAGAACTGGATCTTTCGGCATCCATAGTCTGATACTGGCAGCTGTAACTCGGAGTGTGTCAATAACATTTAATTTCATTACTGAGTCTTCCATCGGGGTACCTCCAGTACTGTACCTGCTAATGGGAAGTGGCCCAATGCATCCACATTCATGACTCGGCCTTTTGGAGAGCATTCTAACTTGTAATTATAAGCACTTCATATTAAAGCCCACCTCTAAATGTGGCCTGAAGGTACGGGTGGCACTGCCTTGTCCAACTACGGGTTTGTAGTCCATGATTATTAATAACATTTGTTCATAAAGTATTGATGGAACTTCCTAACTCCAAATATGAATGCCAATTCTTCTTTCTCTATCTATGCCTATTTAAGTTCTGCATTAGCTGAAGTCCTGAATGTATGCACGATCAGGAGATTGGACCACTTATGCCTTATGGGGAAGCATTGCATGTCAGCACCAGATCTTTCTTAGGATCATAGTGTGCCAACACTTTAGAGGATAATAGCTTTCTCTTTAGTTCACTGAAAGCTAGGGCTTGGCTGTGTGACCATTTCGAAGGCTGACCTTTCTTTAAGAGTTGATGCAAAAAGTATCAGGATGGAGGCCAGGTTATGTATGAACTTTCCATAATAATCTACCAGCCTAAGAAATGGCCTAACTCCTGGACAGACATGGGAACTGGGGTACCTTTCATCACCCTCACTTTATCTTCCAGCCAGTGACAATTGTTCTTGTCAACTCTGCAGCCCAAGGAGGTCACTTGGGAGTGCCTGAATACATGTTTTTCCCTTCTTGGTCATATGCCTGCCTTGGAAAAATGCCTTAGGACTTTACCCAAGTTCTCAAAGTGTTCCTTTCTTGTTTTCCCTGTTATTAGAATGTCATCTAGGTTAATGGCAATCTGAGCTTGATGTTGCAAAATGTTCTAAAGCATCAGCTGAAAAATTGAACAGGCTGATAATTCACCAAATGGCAGTCTCATATTTTGGTACATCCCTTACGTGTAATAATTGGAGTAATCCTTGTCTAAATGCAATTGCAATAAGAATGGATCATGGCTAGCTTTGTCCAGAATGGCCCCCTGCTAACTGTATCCTCTAACTGAGGAAGTGGGTATTCATACAGCTCCAAAAAGTTTTTACCTTTT
Organism: Chiloscyllium plagiosum; assembly: GCF_004010195.1. Taxonomy (NCBI): domain Eukaryota; kingdom Metazoa; phylum Chordata; class Chondrichthyes; order Orectolobiformes; family Hemiscylliidae; genus Chiloscyllium; species Chiloscyllium plagiosum. The sequence continues at coordinate 61,084,485 of NC_057723.1, read as the reverse complement.
GCTTAAAATCCCTACAAAGGTAAACCGACCAGTCAGGCTGCAAAATTGGTTTAACCAGTGCTGTCCATTCTGCAAATTGGACTGGTTTGATGATTGCTTCACCTTCTAGCCTCTGAGTAGATTTCTTCCTCTACTTTTGCCCATAAGGCAAATGGCACTTGTGGCTCTTCCCACCTTTCTGCTCCACCCTTTCCACTGACCAATCACATTCACTTCCTACCTGCATCCACCTATCAGCATCCTACCTACCTTTCCTCTAGCCCCACCCTCTTTCCTCTATTAATTTCTCTGGCGTCTTACCCCTCCCCAGTCCTAATGAAAGATTCTGACCTGAAACATTGACTGTCCTGCTCCTCTGACTTGCTGTTCTTTTTCCATCACCACATTTTATCGATACTCCACACTATCTCCAGAATTGCTTCCCAGTCAACATGCAAGGTGGCGCTGGTTCCTCTGATAGTTCACAGAACTTCCTGGAAGATGTCTGGGCATTTAATTAGAACTGCATTTAGGTAACCAATTTCTAATGATAAACTCAGTTGTAGCACCTGTTTGAAGTCCAGTTTGGCTTCAACTAGTAATCATTTTTGCATAATTACATTATTAATTCCATGTACAAAATGTTCTCTAACCATCTCATTAAGAGTTAAAAAAGAGTCATAAGCTTCTACCAGTCATCCTAACCATGTCAAAAATCCCGATATGCATTCCACGGATCTCAAATTGCTGATTAAAAATAATAACATGGATATAATATTCCTTCACTATGTCTGTCAATTCTTAAAAGATTTTAGTATCTGTTGCATCAGGGAAATTTAGACTCTTAATAACAGAAAAAGCCACAGGTCCACAGATTGTCAGGAGAATTATTCTTTGCTTTTCATCTACCACATTGTCATTTGCCCAAACAAACACATATAGGTCCATTCCTCAACAATGGTATCGAACAAGTCAAGCTTCCCAAAGGTTTAATATAAAAAGTGCTTACCCCAAGTCAAAAACAACTGTTGCAAGTGAGTTTTTTCAAGAGTGTTGCCAGAAACAGCTTCTTTGAGGCCAGTATCCTGTCACCAAGTCAGGTGGAAGCATCTTAGGGGCAGCATGGTGGCTCAGTGGTTAGGACTGCTGCCTCAAAATAGCAGGGACCTGGATTCAATTCCACCCTCAAGCAACTGTCTATGTGGAGTTTGCACATTCTCCCTACGTCTGTGTGAGTTTCCTCCAAATGTTCCAGTTTCCTTTCACAGTCTAAAGATGTGCGGGTTCAGTGGATTGGCCTTTCTAAAATTGCCCATAGTGTCCACAGACGTGCAGGCTAGGTGGGTTAGCCATACAAATACAGGGTTAGGGGTAAGGTACTGGAGTTGGTCGTGTGGGATGTTCTTCGGAGGGTCGGTGTGGACTTGATGGGCCGAATGGCCTGCTTCCACAGTGTAGGCATTTTATGATTCTTTATTTGCACATGAATAGTCCTTGACTTTAGTACTGCCTCTTCAGAGTCAGCTGTCAGAGTGGCTGTATCTCTGACACTCCCCTTTTTATCTATCAGCAGAGCTTCCTGACTGCACCAGATTAACATCCCCAAACAGGGAACTTATATTCCATGAGTCCAGCTGGCTGACCTCATTACAATCACTACAGAGGCAACACACAGGAAATTACAGTCCAATTTGCAGTGCATTTCTTTTTTTGAATTTCTTCTCTTTAAAGCTTTCTTGAGATCCATCAGCTGCAGCATTCCAAGCCATTTCTCAAGGCTGAGACAAGTCCACACAGGGTTTTCAGAAAGTCACAGAAATACCTTGTTCAGAATTTATATTCTCAGTCTTTTTGACTATATGCCCCATTTCAAAAAAAGAACACACAATTACAATTTCAATGTGCCCTTTGATGATCTGAGATTATGATCTGTGGGAATGACAACAGAGAAAGAAAAATTTGGTTCATCAGTCCAAAGTGCTAACTTTATAGTAAAATAATTGTAGTGAAATCAACAGCAAAACTCTTTTTCTCTCTTTATGCATAAAGAACAAATGAGGGCTTATGGTAAAGAGGTTAAGTGACACTTTGAATGTTACAGGGTGGCTGAACTTATATGGCAATTGTAAGAAGCCATATAACACTTCTCCAAAACAAATAATAAGATCAGCATGATTTATAGCTGATAACTGGCATAGCTTTGCTGCCCACTAGAATATACTTGAAAACAAGGGATGTATCATTTTCATAAAAGCTACTAACTCTTTGATCAGCTGCAATGACTACCTCCAGTTTGCTTGATTTCCAGATTACATAATTTACAATGGTCACAATCTAATTCCTGGTGAGCATAAACTGCCCCTGGTACACAATAAATGGGCACTAAATTGACTTTCTCAGTTAGCTAGTGTTGGAAATGAAAAATGTCAAGCTGTTGCAGCATTTCTCATGTTGTTCCTCAGGCCTATTGTTACAATGTTACATTGGAAGATTTACAATATATCTTACTGAGATATGCTTGACTGGTGATTACTGCACACAGATATATTTCACATAAACATAAACACTTGTTATTACAAGTGTTTTTTACAATTTTTTTCGTAAATTCAACTTTAACCTCTGATAGTTGCATAATATTTGACAAAAGCTAATGATGTTGCATTGAGTTAAATGATAGTGCATGCACAGAATGCTTCCCAGCATCTGTAGGGTAAATGCCACTTAGATATATTTTAATCTGAGACTCCTCAAACAAGAAATTTTGAATGGTAAAACAGCTGCATGAGTATTCAAAAACCAAAGTTACAAAATTACTTGACCTGAATGAATCTTTGCCGTCTAAACTCATAAAATATGTGGACCAGTGTTTCTCAGCAGCATGTTTTGTGGAAAACCACTGAATTTCCCCTTCATAAATTCTTTATCTCTCAGCTAGTCCGTAATTCTGTTTGAAGATTTGAGTCTTCTGGCACATTTGTACACTTCCTGACAGCTTCACACAGGGGTGTTGATGGATTGTCAGTGTATATTTCGCATCTCACTTTGGAAACTTTGTGACCAGCTTATCCTCATTAGCAGCAGAGACATTCTTTGGTAAAGTATTATTCACTGTTTGTAATCCCTTGGGTGTTTGTCAAGTTGAGCAGAATTGCCAAGTGCCCCACATATAGTTGATTTTCATTGCTGCATTTTTCATCAGTGATTGCATAATTTTTTTGGAAAATGAAATGATCGACTCAAGAGGATCTGAAGGAGGTTTTGTACCAACCCATTTCTCTGCCTCAGTAACACATTCATGCAAGTGATTTCAGCTTTTTTGACATATAATGTTTCTGCCTGATTTGAACTAGCAACGTTAGCATGTTGACAGAAAAGACCAGCACTGTCAGAATTATGGAACGTCAATACTTATAATGATCTGAGTCATTCAGGTATTGTCTCTTTGTATGCTTTAAATGTTTGTTGCTCATCCTCATTGAATGATTAAAGCTGCAGTTATACTGCAGGTTGTGCAAGGTTCGAATGTTGTGAGGTGATTAGAGTTGTCCCCACACCACTGCTGAAATACAGTTCTGATCTTAAAAAGGTAGGAGCAAATTATGCTCAAAACAAACAATGCTGAAGATCACAGTGGGTCAGGCAGGATCCATGGAGAGAAAACAAGTTAACATTTTAAGTCTAGATGTCACTTCATCACACCTTAACAATACACCTTGCAAGGCATGTAATGTAACCAACCTACATAACACAGAGGCTAAATTGCTTTGGCTTTTTCTCTTAGTAAAATTAGTGGTGGTGGTGGGGGGGGGGGGGGGGGGGGGGGTGGTTAACAGCCACAGGTTACACAGTAGATTACATACTCACTTCTGAATGTGTAGATTGAGATTTTGAGTCTTTCCAGAGACATGAGAGTGAAAACAAGGTTAACACTACAATATTTTAATGAGGAAATCCTGCACTTTTGGAAGTGTCATCTTTTAGATGAAGTATTAAACTGAGGCCTCTTTCTATGCTTTCCAATTGACATAATGGATTCGATACCACAATTTTTAAGCACAGAAGGGACCTCTAAACTGCACTGGCTAATACTTATTCTCAGTTAACTCCACTATCACAGTGTTATTTTTTTACTCAGATTAAGATCGAAGATGAAATTTGCTGAAAATCTCTTGGTACTGTGTGGAACCCTGATCTTGCTCACACTTAACAGAGTTCACACTCGCTGCATCTTCTGGTTCATTTTCTGTCCATTTTGTGGAGTAAGAGACACTGCCAGCACTCCTCTGCCTAGTTAGAGGCTGGCTCTCCTTTCAAACTCCCTGCTGTAAGCACCAAAGCTGAAAGAAAAGACTATAAACTGAATAAAGTCTTTTTACAAATCCTGCTGAAACGTAAAGAAGTTAACATGCTTCATCTGCTACTTGGTGGCTATTCTTTTCAATTACATTTAAGACTAAAACTATGCACAGCCTCACTACTGGCCTATACAGTTATAGCAAGACTTCCTTAATTTTCTCCAAACCCCTTACAGTAAAGATCAACATTCCATTTGCCTTCCAAATTACTTGCTGTACCAGTGTACTCAATAATTGTGATTCATGAACCACGATCCCCCTAAGCCACAGTATTCTGCAATCTCTCTGTATTAACATTGTATTCTGATTTTCTTTCCTGCTAAACTGAACAACTTCACATTTTCCCACATTATGGTGCAACTGCCAAATGTTGCCTACTTGTCCCTTTCAGACACTTTGAAGTGATTTCTACGTTCAGTGTATAAAATCCAGTGTGATGATAACAGATTTGGTATTGAAATTAGCAACCTGCCTGACCTTTGTAAAAGACAAATTAAAAGGCCTTTGAGGTTAGTAATGAGTCAGTGGACTGGTACATTATGTTCCTCATACTATAATGTGATAGGTGCATAGTAAAAACATTCAAAAGGAGCTATATCTGGTTGTAAATGTGGATATGAAGGCTGTAAGCAGCACTGTGACTGACTTTAGTAACAGAACTTGTTGGAGAAGATACTTGAGTTTGCTAGTGTTGTCAGCTTAAAAATTGTTTTGAGGCTTCGCTGGGAGATAATTTTCAGGGAAGGACAATGAGAGATAGGTGTATAAACTTCAGTATTGGATGCCAGATTGATGCCCAAAGGGCATTGTGCATTCGGGAGGAGGCTCCTTCTGCAGTGAGGAAGAGAAGGATGAGGGAAGCTGAACAAGGGCAGTATTCCCTACAGTTTAGGAAGTTCCGAACCTGCTGTTTAAGCAAAGTCAAAAGCAGTCGGAAGACAGAGGTAATAAATAGTACTATCAAACCAACAGAATGTATCAGCAAAGGAATGGGAACATTTTGGCAAAGGGGAGTGTAGCAGCAAAAGAAGGGACAGCTCCAAATGACTTCAGATACTCATCATTAGACTGAGTCACAGCAAATTGTCATATACAGTGGTCCTCTAAGTGTCAGAGGCCTGCTTCATCACAGGGTCTGACAGCTGTTTACTGGCGTTCAAATGAATGAGAGGAGATTGCAATTAAATTTATGAAGATCTGTCATGGTTGGACAAACAGGATAATGTTTCACCTGGCTGATAGTTCCAGAACAAGGGGTCACTGTCTCAGGACATGGTATGTAGACAGGCCAACCAGGGGCGAGGCCACATTAGGTTTGGTACTGGGTAATGAACCCGGCCAGGTGTTAGTTTTGGAGGTAGGTGAGCACTTTGATGATAGTGACCACAATTCTGTTAGTTTTATTTTAGTGGTGGAAAGGGATAAGTATATACCGCAGGGCAAAGTTATAGCTGGGGGAAATGCAATTATGATGCAATCGCACAAGATTTAGGATGCATAGGATGGGGAAGGAAATTGCAGGGGATGGGCATAGTTAAAATGTGGAGCTCATTCAAGGACCAGCCACTGCGGGTTGTTGATAAGTATGTACCGGTCAGGCAGGGAACAAGTTGTCGAGTGAGGGAGCTGTGGTTTGTTAAGGAAGTTGAATCTCTTGTAAAGAGGAAGAAGAAGGCTTATGTTAGGATGAGATGTGAAGGCTCAGTTAAGGCGATTGAGATTTACAAGTTAGTCAAGAAATACCTAAAGAGAGAGCTAAGAAGAACCAGGAGGGGACATGAGAAGTCACTGGCAGATAGGATCAAGGAAAATCCTAAGACTTTCGATAGCTAAATCAGGAATAAAAGAGTGATTAGAATAAGATTAGGGCTAATCAAGCATAGGAGTGGGAAGCTGTGCATGGAGTCAGAGGAGATGAGGAAAGGGCTAAATGAATGCTTTTCATCAGTGTTCACACTGGAAAAAGACAATGTGGTGAAGAGAATACTGAGATACAGGCTACTAGACTAGATGGAATTGAGGTGCATAAGGAGGAGGAGTTAGCAATTTGGGAAATTGTAAAAATAGGTAAATTCCCTGGGCCAAATGGGATTTATCCTAGGATAATCTGGGAAGCCAGGGAGGAGATTGCTGAGCCTTTGGCTTCGATCTTTATGTCATCATGTCTACTGGAATAGTGCCAAAAGACTGGAGAATAGCAAATGTTCTTTCCTTGTTCAAGAAGGGGTGTAGAGACAACTATGGAAATTATAGATTTACTTTACTTTACTTTAGTTGTGGGTAAAGTGTTGGAAAGGGTTATAAGAGATAGGATTCATAATCATCTAGAGATTAATAAGTTGCTTAGGGATAGTCAACACGGTTTTGTGAGAGGTAGGTCATGCCTCACAAACTTTATTGAATTCTTTGAGAAGGTTACCAAGGAGGTGGATAAGGGAAAAGCTGTTGATGTAGCGTATATGGATTTCAGGAAGGCATTTGATAAGGTTCCCCATGGTAGGCTATTGCAGAAAATTATGGAGGCATGAGATTGACTGTGATTTAATGGTTTGGATCAGAAATTGGCTAGCTGAAAGAAGACAGAGGGTGGTGGTTGATGGGAAATATTCATCCAGGAGTTCAGTTGCGAGTGGTGTACCACAAGGATCTGTTTTGGGTCCACTGTTGTTTGTCATTTATATAAAGACCTGGATGAGGGCATAGAAGGATGGGTTAGTAAATTTGCGGATGACACTAAGGTTGAGTTGTGGATAGTGACAGAGGATTTTGTAGTTACAGAGAGACATAGATAAGCTGCAGAGCTGGGCTGAGAGGTGGCAAATGGAGTTTAATGGGGAAGAGTGTGAGGTGATTCACTTTGGAAGGAGTAACAAGAATGCAGATGACCGGGCTAATGGTAAGATCCTTGGTAGTGTTGATGATCAAAGAGATCTTAGTGTCCAGGTACATAGATCCTTGAAAGTTGCCACCCGGGTTGATCGGGTTGTTAAGAAGGTGTTAGCTTTTATTGGTAGAAGGATTGAGTTTCGGAACCATGAGATCAGGCTGCAGTTGTACAAAACGCTGGTGTGGCCACATTTGGAGTATTGCAAACAGTTCTGGTCACCACATTATAGGAAGGATGTGGAAGCTTTGGAAAGGGTTCAAAGGAGATTTACTAGGATGTGGCCTGGTATGGAGGGAAAGTCTTACGAGGAAAGGCTGAGGTACTTTTTTTTGTTAGAAGAAGGCTGAGAGGTGACTTAATTGAGACATACAAAATAATCAGAGGGTTGGATGGGTTGGACAGTGAGAGCCTTTTTCCTCAGATGGTGATGGCTAGCACGAGAGGACATAGCTTTAAATTGAGGGGTGATAGATATAGGACAGATGTCAAAGTTAGGTTCTTTACTGAGAGTGTAGTGAGGGTGTGGAACGCAGTGCCTGCAACAGGAGTAGACTCGTCAACTTTAAGGGCATATAAATGGTCATTGGATAGGCACATGGATGAGAATGGAATAGTGTAGGTTAGATGGGCTTCAGATTGGTTCCAGAGGTCGGTACAACATTGAGGGCTGAAGGGCCTGTATTGTGCTGTAATGCTCTGTGTTCAGGGTATACTATTTTGGACTGAGCTGAGGAGAAATTTGTTCATTCAGTGTGTGATGAACCTTTGGGATTCTTGACCACAGAAGGCTGTGGAGGCCAAGTTAATGAACTTATATAAGAAACAGATTGATGGATTTCAATCATGGGGTACAGAGAGAGAGAGAGAGAGAGAGAGGGATAGGCATTGAGTGAGCATCAGCCATGATCATGAGCTTGATTGTCTGAATTACCTACTCCTGCTTCTAGTTCCTATGCTTCTATTCTTAACACAAACTCTTTTAATAGCACCCAGTGAATCCGATTTAACGCCAGTCATATTTGAGTGCTGCTGGAACATCAAATGAAGAAAAAAACAAACATTTATTTGCAAAATAATCCACAATCATTTAAAATCTTAAGTATGAAAATCACGAATGTAGACCTATATATAATTGGTGGCCCTTTATAAACCCATCTGCATGTACTATGGTCCTATCATCCATTCTCCTCCCTACCAGCTTATACTGGACACAGGATAATCTTTTACTGATCCTTTTGGCCCTTTGCCTGGGATGACTTTGACAAGTGCCCTCTGGTCATTTAAGACCTTGAGGATCTTAGCATGATGACAGTGTCCTGTATAGTTGAAAGAGGATCATCTATTGCTGTGGCACATTGAGGCTTTTAGGTTAATGGCAGATGAGAACCCTGAAAGGTGTCCCCTTGTTGTCAGCTGCCATGAGGTCCATCTGGCCTTCCCTTACTGAGAGGTCACAGGAGCTGGGTGTGACTCCAGACTTGTCATTCCCTGCATATACTGACTATGGGCCTCAGAACTCAAAGACAAGCTGATGGAATTCAGGTCAAGTTAATGAACTTATGTAAGAAACATACATCCAATATCCTATTAGTGAGATCCAGGGTTGCACCTCCATGAAAATAGCCAGATTCCCAATGAAGGGAACCATACATTTTGAAAGCAGATTGGTCTCATGGCCTGGATGGACTCTTTTAGTGTCCATTCCAGTGAGTAAAACCCTCTGGAATCCATACCACATCTCCATATGGGTCCATTATCTGCTGCAACGTGGATGACTCCAGAGGTTTATCATTAGATTGGGGCTTAGCATTAGATTGGGGCAGCACGGTGGCTCAGTGGTTAGCACTGCTGCCTCACAGTGCCAGGGGTCCAGGTTTGATTCCAACCTCGGGTGACTGTCTGAGTGGAGTTTGCACATTCTCCCTTTGTCTGCATGGGTTTCCTATGTGTACTTTGGTTTCCTTCCCGGGGTTTTTGTGAGTTTTCTCCAGTTTCCTCCCACAGTCCAAAGATGTGCAGGTTAGGTGAAGTGGCCATGCTAAATTGCCCATTGTGTTAAGTGCATTAGTTGAGGGTAAATATAGGGTAGGGGAATGGGTCTCAGTGGGTTACTGTTTGGAGGGTTGGTGTGGACTTGTTGGGCCAAATGGCCTGTTTCCATACTGTAAGGAATCTAATCCATAAAATGGTGGCTCAATGGTTAGCACTGCTGCCTCACAGCACCAGGGTCCCAGGTTTGATTGCAGCCTAGGGTGACTGTCTGTATGGAGTTTGCACATTCTCCCTATGTCTGCGTGGGTTTCCTCCGGGTGCTCCGGTTTCCTCCCACAGTCTAAAGATATGCAAGTCAGGTGAATTGGCCATGTTAAACTGCCCATTGTGTTAAGTGCATTAGTTGGTGGTAAATATAGGGTAGGGGAATGGATCTCAGTGGGTTACTCTTTAGAGGGTTGGTGTGGACTTGTTGGGCCAAATGGCCTGTTTCCATACTGTAGGGAATCTAACTTAAAAAAATGCACAAACTCCACACAGATAGCTGCCCGAGGTGCGAATCGAACCTGAGCCCCTGGTGCTGTGAGGCCCAAGTACTAACCACTGAGCCACTCTGACAAGCCTTGATGCATTTGTACAAGGGTTTGGTGAGACCACGCGTCGATTATGTGCAATTTGAGGAAAGATATTCAGACTATGTAGGGAGTGCAACAAAGCTTTGCCAGACTAACTCTTAGGATAACAGGACTGAAGTATAAGAAGGGATTAGATTGGCAAAGGCTATTTTCACTGAAATTTAGAAGAGTGAGGGGAATCTCATAGAAACCCATAAAATTCTAAGAGGATTATACATAGTAAAGGCAGGAAGCTTGTTCGAGATATCTAGGGAGTTCAGAATCAAAGGTGACAGTCTATTGATATGAGGTAGGCCATTTAGGGCTGAGATGAGGAAACTTTTCTTCACTCAGAAAATGGTGAGCTTATATAATTTTTTCTCACAGAATATTTTTAAGGAAGAGATAGATATTGTCCTTAGGACTAAAAGGATCAAAAGATATGGGGAGAGGGTAAGAGTAGGGTAGTGAGTAGAATGACCAGCTATGATCTTTCTAAATGCTGGAATAAGCTCAAATGGCCAAGTGGCTTAATCCTGTTCCTATTTTTTAGATTTCTATGACTCCTACCAATGATTCACAGGCTGAAGTCAGACTTGCAGGGAGGCATTATCACACTATGGGGCCATCCTTGTCTGGAGCAGCTGGGTGCTGTATAATCTCCTCCATCTGCTGAGAGAAAAATGGAATTGAAGGGCTGAATTTGAATCTTCTCGTCTCCACTTTCTACTCACAATGGGCATAAGTCAGGTTTATTCAAATCCTCTTTGCTCCATAGCAACATTCTGAGTGATTCACTGCCAGTTGACAAATGCGACTGACATTTGGAATCAACATTTAAAAATAAGCTTTTACCTGTTATTGCAGCTCCTCCAACAAATGAAGTGATTTCAGTCTCCACCTGCAACCGACAGAGCAGTAATTCACCTGCAACTGTCACTATCATGTGCCTGAATTCATTTAAATGGAGACTGTGACCAAATTCTGGTTCATGTTCCAGCCCCTCTATCTCCAGGTGTCACTGCATGGCCAATTGGTTGAGCTCTTTACCATTGTGAGGTACTGTTTGCCAGTTGTCTGCTGAATGGCCATGAAATGTTGGAAGGGCACTTTATCTGATGTCTTAAAAGGCAGGTTGGGTTTTGCATTTCAAGCACTTTTGGGTCAGTTTCTTGCCCATCCTCTAGAAGAGTAAAATTCAATCATACGCTTTCTTTCCTATTTGCCATTGTATTCTCTGTAAAACAGTTTAAATGTAATTAACCCAATCATTAATATAGCTATTAAATAGTTGCGGCTCAGCACTGATTATTAAGCAACTCAACTCGTCACAGTGTCATCCATTTATCTTGACTCTCATTCCTTTAAGAAGGAGAAGGATATGGTGGATGGTAAGTCCAGAGAGAGGAATGTTGATGTTCCAGGGCATGTCACTATGAAAAAGGAGGAGATGTTAAGTGTTTGAAAAGGATTAAGATAGACAGGTCTCTAGAACCTGATGGGATCTATCCTAGAATGCTGAGAGAGGCAGGTGAAGAAATTGCCTTGTACAAAATCTATATACTCTCTTTAGTCACAAGAGAGGTCCTAGAGGACTGGAGAATAACTAACATTATTTCTTTGTTTCAGAAGAACAACAGAGATAATCCAGGAAATTACAGATGAGTAAATTTTATGTCAGTTGTAGGAATATTATTGCAGAAGTTCCTTCAGGACAGGGTTTACTCACATTTGGACTTATTAAGTGATAGGCAGCATAGCTTTATGTGGGGTGGTTGTGCCTCACAAATTTGACTAAGGTCCTTGAATAACAAAATGTTATAGAATCATTCAATTGTGTAAAGAAGCCATTCAGCCCATTGAGTCTGCACTGACTCTCTGAAGAGCACTGCACCCAGCACCACGGGGGAGACAATTAGAGAATTTGCAACTCAACACAGAGAGTCAACCAAGGCTGGAATCCAAATCAAGTTCCTGGTGTTGTGAGGTAGCAGTATTAACCACAAACCACAGTGCCATCCCAAAGCTGACTGATAAGGGCAGGGCATGGATGTTGTTTATATTGACTGAAACAAAAGGTGACATGGGATTCCTTGTGAGCTGGAAAGATGGATATAGAAATGGCTTGGTCATACAAGAGGGTAGTAGTGGAATGGTGTTTTTCTGAAGAGAGTTCTATGACCAGTGATGTTCCACAGGGATAGGTGTTGGGACTCCAGTTGTTTGAAATGATTCAGAAGAGAATGTAAATAGTCTGATTGGTAAGTTCATAGATGACACAAAGGTTGGGGAAGTTGCGCAAATAAGGAGGATTGCCAGAAAATACAGCAGCAAATAGATAGGCTAGAGATATGGGCAGAGAAATGTCAGGTGGAATTTAATCCAGGAAAATGTGAGGTAATGTATTTTGGAGGGTTTATTGCAGGAAGGGAAGTCGAAGTAAATGGCAGCATCAACATACAGAGGGATCTAGACATACAGGTTCGGAGTTTACTGAAAGTGGCAAGGTCAAGAAGGCATATGGCATGCTTGCTTTCACTGGTTGGGGTATAGAGTATAAAAATTGGAAAGTCATTTTGCAGCTGTAAAGAACTTTAGTGAGGCTACATTTGCAATATCGTATACAATTCTGTTCCCCACACTATCAGAAGGAGGAAGAGGCTTATGAGAAGGTACAGAAATGTTGCCTTGTTTAGAAGGTGATAGCTATGAGAAGAGATGGAACAAACTTGAGTCATTTTCACTTGAACATTGAAGGCTGAGGGGCAATCTAAAATTTACAAAATTATGAGAGGTGTGGATAGAATGGAAAGTTGGAGTCTTTTTCCGAGGGGGACGTAGGTTTAATCTAAAAGACAGAAAGTTTAAAGGAGATGTGAGAAGCAAGTTTTATTTTGCTTTGAGTGTGGTAAGTGCCTGGCTTCGTTTTAGTTCAGAGAGGCACAAGTTTTGGCACAGACTTGGTGTTCCTGTGTTCTACGTTCTTTGTTCTCTTTGTTCTATTAGTTTGTAACAGTTGATCCATGTTAATAAATCACTCCCAACACCATGAGTTTTATTTTTGTGCAACAAATCTTTTATGTGGTTGCTTATTCAATGCCTTTGGGAAATCCAAAATATCTACATCAACTGATATGCCTTTATACACTCTTATATTACATTGCAACCAAACTCGAACAAATTTGTTAGAACTATTTCCATTCCACAAATCCATGTTGAATTTGCCTGATTATGATCTTCTAAATGTCACGCTTTTACTTCTAGCATTCCAGCATGTTCTCAGATGTTAGACTTACTGGCCAATTGTATCCTTCTTTCTGCCTCCCTCCATGTTTGAATGGAGTTCCTACAATTGTGATCCTCAATTTTCTTCCAGAATTGTGAGAATTTGTGAAGATTACAATTAATACATCCATTACTCCAGCAGCCACTGTAAGAACGTAACATATAGTTCATCAGGTCCTGAAGACTTGTTTGCCTGAAGTTCATTAGTTTTCTAAGACATTTCCTCAAATTATTGTGAAAGTTCCTCCTTCCATTTTGCTTCTTCACTTCTTGCGATTCTAGAAACTTGTTTTTCGTCTTCCACTGTGAGGACAGATATAAAGACAGAGCATCTGCCATTTCCTGTTGCCCATAATTAAGTCGCTGTTCTCACCCTCTAAAGGACTGAAGTTCACTTTTCCTTTTTTTATATCCTTGTTCAAGCTGCTGGTTCAGTTGAATTGATGGCTGAGGTGATTTAACACAAAATACAAGAAAGGGTGGACCCTGCTTTCCTTTCACAACTTCAGATTTTGAGTCCAAAAGCGAAGAACAGAATTGGGCAATTAAAATATTTTCATTTAATTTTTTCAGTCTGTAAAAATAATTCTCACCACAGATTTATTCAATCTTTCCTGCAGGCACAAAAAAAAACTCATTCCATTATATTTCTCCATGCATAATAATTTCCTTTAAATTAAACTTATGCGATACTGTGTGGGTGGCCCCTGCAGCAACACTTTCTGCAATGACAGCACGGTTTTTGCACTCATTGCAAACAACAAAGGAATACATAAAATTGGGAAAAAAAACATAATTTGTCTTTCTCCTCACAAAAGCATTTGATTTCAATGACAGGAAGCTGATGAGAATTACATCCAACTTGTGATTTTTAGAAAAGGATCTTTAATGTAGAATATCATTTTTCCATACTGTGCACGCCTAGTTCGTGAATGGTCACGTAAATTTTCAAGGGAACCTAGCAATGTACGTTGGGGAGGCAAGTACAAATAATGCAGATGTCAATTCAGATTATTATTTTGATATATTTTATAAGGTTTCATGCATTCAAATCCTCATGTGTGCCAGTTAATTTGCCCTGAAGACGCACTGTTTTCTATTATTAGTCATTGATAAGACATTGAATTGCTCACTTGTTAGGGTTCAGGAGCACAGTTATGATGTCTTGTTGCTTGCTTAAAAATCAAAACAAAATTTAAAGAAAACCAATCTAATTATATCTAATACTAGAAATGCAACTTGCAACCCTAATCACGTGGTACCTAAAATGCTGGTGGCCTGTGTTCTCTGTACCGAATGAACCCTCCTTATCTCTTTGAGCTACTATCCATACATGGCCTTTTACAAAATTTATTGACACATCCAGGCTACATAGTGACTACACTATTCCTGGCCAAAATGTGATGAAGGGGTAATTATTCCTTCACACTGGCAGCAGATCTCACTGCAGTAATTGAATGAATTGATTTTCCTTATGTAACTATCCTCCACTGACTGCATTTTGCTGGAGTTTTAATGAGTTCAGTTGCTGCAGTTTACAGAAACTCTTTTTAGCTAGATATTGTGAATAGAGTGTTTTTATTCTGCTATTTGCTTTATTTGCTGCAAGGCACACAGTTTAAGTCCTCTTCAAATTCTGAGTGGCACAATGAAAATGTGCAAGTGCAACCCATTAACTGGAGCAATGTAACTCACTGGTTAGCACAGTTCTATCAATGGATATTTGGATGTATCTATTTGAGAGGCTTTTGATGAAGTAATGCAATTGATGATAATCAAGTTGTAAACTCCTGATTCCTCTCATTGGAGTAAGGAGACATTATGTCCATCTCATTCTATTGAGCAGCCAGTTATCATGCCTTTGACTGTTAGTGGCCGTTGGCTTTCACGGATTAGGCTATGATTACACATGAGGTTATCATTGTGTTTTGCAGTATGACTGACCGGGAAACTGTCCTACTCTCATTGCCTGTTATCATGTGCACTAAATGATTTAAAAGTAATAAAAATAATAAACAACCTATTTGATCATGTTGTGACCAAGTTATCTAAATTTAGCACATGTCATTTTCTGTTTTTCAGCGGCAGCAGCAACTCGAAGGGCGGGAGCTTTCACCAGGGGCCTGCCTGAAGTGGTGAGTCATGATTTGAACTTTTGAAAACTTACCTCGAGCATGGGAGTCCTCCATTTCTGTTTTTTGGTGGCAGCAGCAACTCAAAGGGCGGGAGATTTGACCAGGGGCCTACTAGGAGCGGTGAGTCACTGATTTGAGCTTTTATATTTGAAGTCAGAGAGCAGAGGTTTCTGGAAAAAGAGGGTTTTCTTATTTTTATTCCCATCCAGCTATATAAGTCAGTGTTTTCTCAAGCTGAGACCCTACCATTGCAGGGCCTCCCACCCAACCACCTCCTCTAACCTTAAAGACTAGGGACACATCAGTTAAGCGTCTCTTCTTTTTTACTTTGTGATAAGTGGACTAGCAGGGATGGCAGTGCAGGGAGAGCAATGTTCCTCCTGCATGATGTTTGAGGTGAGGGACGCCATTAGTGTACCATCCAAGTACATCTGTAGGAAGTGCACCCAACTCTCGCTCCTCCAAGACCGTGTTAGGGAACTGGAGCGGGAGCTGGATGAACTTTGGATCATTTGGGAGGCAGAGGCTGTGATAGATAAAAGTTACAGTGAAGTAGTTACTCCAAGGCAAGAAGAAAGTTGGGTGACTGTTCGAAGGGGGGAAAAAACAGTCAGTGGAGGGGTCCCCTGTGGTCTTTCCCCTGAAAAACATGTATACCGTTTTGGATACTGTTGAGGGAAATGACTTACCAGGGGTATGCAGTGGAGCCCAGGTCTCTGACACAGAGCCTGTCCCTGTTGCACAGAAGGGAAGGAGGGAAAGGAGGAGAGTGTTAGTCATTGGGGACTTAATCGTTAGAGGCTCAGATAGAAAGTTTGTTAGGAACGAACGAGACTCAAGGTTGGGAACCTGAGGTGTAGTTGCAGTGCACAGGAGGATGAGAGAAGGGAGGACAAGGACAGGATTTCAGGGTCACAGAAATGTGCTGGCAGACAGCAAATTGGTTTGAAGTGTGCCTACTTCAATGCCAGAAATATCCGAAATAAGGTAGGTGAGCTTGCAGCATGGATAGGTACCTGGGACTTCGATGTTGCGGCCATTTCAAAGACATGGGTAGAGCATGGTGAGGAATAGATGTTGCAGGTTCCAGGGTTTAGATCTTTCATTAAGAACAGGCAAGGTGGTAAAAGGGGGGGGAGGCATGGTCTTGTTAGTCAAGGATAGTATAATGATGGCTGAGAGAACTTTTGATGAGGACTCGTCTACCGAAGTAGTGTGAGCTGAGGTTAGAAACAGGAGAAGAGAGGTCACACTGCTTGTAGTTTTTTATAGGCCTCCGCAGAGTTACAGGGAGGTGGAAGAGAGAATTGGCAAAATTATTCTGGGTAGGAGCGAAAGGAACAGTGTGGTCATTATGGGGGACTTTAACTTCCCCAACATTGACTGGAAATGTATAACTGGAAATGCTATAATGCTAGTACGTCGGATGGATCAATTTTTGTCCAATGTGTACAGGAGGGTTTCCTGACACAGTATGTCAAAGGGCCATCAAGAGGAGAGGCCTTGGTAGGGCACTTGGTAGGGGTGGCACAGTGGCTCAGTGGTTAGCACTGCTGCCTCACAGCACCAGGGTCCCAGGTTTGATTACAGCCTCAGGCGACTGTCTGTGTGGAGTTTGCACATTCTCCCCGTGTCTGCGTGGCTTTCCTCTGGGTGCTCTGGTTTCCTCCCACAATCTAAAGATGTGCAGGTCAGGTGAATTTGCCATGCTAAATTGCCCAAAGCGTTAGGTGCATTAGAGGGAAATGGGTCAAGGTGGGTTACTCTTCGGAGGGTTGGTGTAGACTGGTTGGGCCGAAGGGCATGTTTTCACGCTATAGAGAATCTAATCTAATGAACCAGGGCAGGTGTTTGATTTAGTTTTAGGTGAGCACTTTGGACAAAGTGACCTTTCCATTATGTTTAGTTTAGCGATGGAAAGGGATAGGTACATGCCACAGGTCAAGAGCTATCGATGGAGCAAGGGCAATTATAATGCGATTAGGCAAGAATTAGGATGCGTAGAATGGGGTAGCAAAATGCAGGGGATGCAGACAATGAAAATGTGGAGCTGGTTTCAGGAACAGATATTGCGTGTGCTTGATAGGTATGTCCCTGACAGGCAGGGAGGAAGTGATAAGGTAAGGGAACCATGGTTTACAACAGAAATTGCATCTCTTGTTACGAAGAAGAAGGAGGCTTATGCGCTGATGAGGCAAGATGGTTCAGATGAGGCGATGGAGAGTTACAGATCAGCTAGGAAGGATTTAAAGAGAGACTTAAGAAGAGCAAAGAGAGGACACGAGCAGTCTCTAGCAAATAGAATAAAGGAGAACCCTAAAGCTTTCTATAGGTATGTGAGGAATAAAAGGATGATTAGGGTAGGAATAGGGCCAGTCAAAGACAGAAGTGGGAAGTTGAGTGTGGACCCTGTGGAGATCGGAGAATTGCTAAACGAACATTTCTCATCGGTTTTCACTCGGGAAAAGGAGAATATTGTAGAGGAGAAGAATGACGTACAAGATATTAGACTAGAAATGATCGAGGTTAGTTATCAATTCTGGAAGGAGTGAAAGTAGACAAGTGCCCTGGGCTGGATGGGATTTATCCGAGGATTCTTTGGGAAGGCAGGGAGGAGATAGCAGAGCCTTTGGCTTTGACATTTGTGTAGTCATTGTCAACAGGTTTAGTACCAGAGGACTGGAGGACTGAAAATGGTGTACCTATGTTCAAGAAGGGCAGTAGAGATGACCTATGTAACTATAGACCAGCGAGCCTTACTTCTGTTGTAGGAAAAGTTTTGGAAAGGATTATTAGAGATAAGATTTATAAGCATCTAGCAAGCAACAATTTGATTTCACATAGTCAACATGGTTTCATCAAGGGCAGGTCATGTCTCACAAACCTCATTGAGTTTTTTGAGAAGGTGACCAAGCATGTAGATGAGGGTAGGGCAGTTCACGTGGTATACGTAGACTTCAATAAAGTCTTTGATAAGGTTCCACATGATAGGCTGATGGAGAAAATGCAGACACATGGAATTGAGGGTGATTTAGCAGTTTTGATAAATCACACTGTTTGTGCAGTGTGTCCAGGAAGCTTTTCTAACACAATATGTAGATTGTCCGACCAGAGGGGAGGCCATTTTGGATTTGGTACTCGGTAATGAACCGGGACAAGTGATGGGCTTGTTAGTGGGTGAACATTTTGGTGATGGTGACCACAATTCTGTGACTTTCACCTTGGTTATGGAGAGAGATAGGTCCGTGCAACAGGGTAGGTTTTACAATTGGGGAAAGGGTAATTACGATGCTGTAAGACAGGATCCGAGGAGCATAAGTTGGGAGCATAGGCTGTCAAGGAAGGA
>NC_057723.1:61059954-61063828 GCF_004010195.1 Chiloscyllium plagiosum | reverse complement strand
TGCCTGGTCTGGAGGGAAGGTCTTATGAGGAAAGGCTGAGAGACTTGGGTCTGTTCTCATTGGAAAGAAGAAGGCTAAGAGGGGATTTGATAGAGACATACAAGATGATCAGAGGATTAGACAGAATAGACAGTGAAAGTCTTTTTCCTCGGATGATTACGTCAGCTTGTACGAGGGGGCATAACTACAAATTGAGGGGTGATAGATTTAAGACAGATGTCAGAGGCAGGTTCTTTTCGCAGAGAGTGGTAAGGACATGGAATGCACTACCTGCCAATGTAGTCAACTCAGCCACATTAGGGAGATTTAAACAATCCTTAGATGAGCACAAGGATGATGATGGGATAGTGTAGGGGGACGAGCTGATAACAGTTCACAGGTCAGCGCAACATTGAGGGCCACAGGGCCTGTTCTGCGCTGTATTGTTCTATGTTCTATGTTGCCTAATAGTTTTCATTGTGATCATGTCCTGAACTAGGAGATGAACCTACAGCTTCTAGTCCAAAGTTAGCAAGGCTACCATTAAATGGGTTATCAAGTGAGAGTTCACAGGTCAGCGCAACATTGAGGGCCACAGGGCCTGTTCTGCGCTGTATTGTTCTATGTTCTATGTTGCCTAATAGTTTTCATTGTGATCATGTCCTGAACTAGGAGATGAACCTACAGCTTCTAGTCCAAAGTTAGCAAGGCTACCATTAAATGGGTTATCAAGTGAGAAAAACGAAGGGGAAATTGCTGGTTTGATTTCCCTTTATATATTTTACATAACAGAAACATCATACAATGTATCCCAAAGTATTTAACATTTGGAATGTGACAGAACCATTAAAGAATGAATTTGCATTTACAGTGTACCTTTCATGACCCAAGGGTGTCCTGAAGGATTCTAAAATGAACTTTCTGTTTCTGTATCTGTTCTTTTATGTGGAGGTTATTACAGGTTTAAACTGCCATGGTAATAGATCCTAGCTGGCCACAACTGCAGATTTTAGAAGTTACTAGCAGTTTGTTTTTATATAATGCTTCTAAAGTAGGAAAGCATCCAAAAGCATTTTCATTAAGAATAATCAGAGAAAACATAATCCTCAGACTAAGGGGAGAATATTAGAATAACAAGACAATTGTCCTGGTCAAATAGATATACTTTAAAGAGATGGAGAGGCAGAGAGATGCAAGGAAGGAAGGATAAGACATAAGTTCAACTGAAAAATACAATCCTCCTAACTCTGTATCACTCTATCAGTCTAATTATTTTCATCAATATCTACAGTGAAAACATAATCCTACAGGAAATGCTGGTATGCTGGAAAATCTGCATTAAGAATAAAAAAATGCTAGGAAATACTGAGCATGTCATGCAGCACCTGTTGAGAGAAAAACAGATAACATCTCAAATACCTGCACATAGTAATCAAAATAGTGTATGTCTACATATGCACAAGATAAATGCTCATGATATCATGACTATTATAGTATATTACCTGAGGATATAAACATCTCAGATTCCATTCCATCTGGTGAAACATGAAACATGTTGTGTCACTGGAAGTATTCTGCAACAGTATCTCAGGGCTGATCCATGTGCACCAGGCCCATGCACCCCTCATCCAGGAATATTGGCATTCAATCATTCCCAACCCCTTAGGATCCTCATGCCTCCTCTCCAATTCACTTGCACAATGTTTAGGAAGTTGAGCCCAGCATTTTTCGCTGACCAGCAATTAGCATTGAAAGTTCGCCAAACACTTTGTATGCAGAGCCAGACACCCAGTTTATGCATTAGATCAGTCTGCATCCCAGGGCTGCCCATTTCCTTTCATAGCCACTTAATCCTTTAGCACCTACCTGCATTTCAGCAGCATCCTGGCATTGCCTTGCCATGCCTATTAGTGTGTTGGCATTTCAAACACAGCACAAAAGCTAACAATCCTCTTGTACTGACATGCCCTTTTGTGCAGACTCACAGACAGGCTGCCCATCAGTTGAGATCTGCCCCCAGATTGTACATCAAATCTAACATTTACAGCTTTGTGTCAGCTGTTTGCATGACAAGCTCATTACATGTTTATTCAACCGAGTGACCATGTTGGAGAGTACGTAGATGATAGTCCTCAGTCCAGTCAAAGGAGGGGTTGCAGTCAGAAGTGGAGACACAGATGGTGAAATTGGGAAGTTAAATGATAAGACGGTTAAATTGAACAGCATTAGAAGACATGGAAGGAGATGGGAGGGGACTTCATTAGCAGTGACCACCACTGTGGCCACCACAGCTAGAGCATATAAAATCATGGTGGGCATCAGTAGAGTGCAATGGTGGGATTCAATGGAGCTCGGAGGAAAGTCGGAGATAAAATTCAATGCAGTGTGTTTTCACATCAGGGCATGAAGAGAAATAAACTGTCGGGATAGTGCAAGGTAAAAGGGGTATGTGATTGCCAGCCACACGCTGTTGCTGATTGTGTCCACTGTGGGTTGCATTCCCTACATTCTCTGCCATTCCTTCCTGTTATCTAAATGCTAAATGCAACTGGAAAATGGCTGGGAAAATGTCACGGCAGGTGGAGTCACTGTCTATGATCGGTGATTGTCTTCTGGACACTAGGACATCGGAGGGGAAAATTAATGAAGCATGTATTTGCAAAATCCAGCAACATTTCATTTGTAATATTCTATCATCCATGTATAATGCATGCAGAATGAAGGTGTATAGAGGTCAGATGCTGGCCAAAGTCTATTTGCACCATTCTATTAGTATTTGCATCTTAATGGTACTGAAGTTAGCAGCAATCATTTAAAAAGAATGATTGTTAGCCAAATGTAACTCATAACTTCTGTTGTAGATGCAGAGCCAATCACTTCAGCATCCATCATATAAGTATGACAATGGTCTCCAATTAATGCAATGCAACGCAGCACGTTCATGGAGTTGGTACACTTGCTAAGACTGAAGCTGAATGAATGATGGAGACTTGGCCTTTGTTATCAGGGTGTTGCCTGTGTCACTGTGTGGAGGAGTATGTGCAGTCCTCATCTGCAGGGTATGCCATCATTGACTGCTCGCAGAGATAAGTACCTGTTTTATGCTCCTTATGTTCCCAATATAGTTCAGAGCTAACAAGAGTCCTATGCCCTGCTCTCGATTGGTTGTTAGTCCCTGAGTCTGCCTTCCTGAGGCAACGAAAGCAGATGCAGGAGGGCCAGAGCTGACAGCAAGCCCAAAAGGAGTAGCAGATCAGAGACAAGGAATACTGAACTCAGGGAGAGGTCACAACCACTTGATCCCTCAGGACATGTCAGAAGAACTAAGAACAAAGAATAATACAACACAGGAAAATGCCCTTCTGCCCCCCAACTATATGGCAACACATTTTGCCCTTAAATACTAAAATTGTCTCCACTTACGGGATCTGTACCCCTCTATTCTCTTCCTATTCATGTGTTTGTCCATAAGCTTCTTGAATGCTACTATTGTGTCTGAATCCACCACCTCCTCTGGCAGTTCGTTCCAGGCACTAACCAACCTTGCATCAGCATCAGCATGCTCCTGCCCCACTGAACTCATCTCTACCTACCTCGACACTGTCCTATCCCCCCTAGTCCAGGAACTCCCCACATACGTTCGAGACACCACCCACGCCCTCCACCTCCTCCAAGACTCCCGTTTCCCCGGCCCCCAACGCCTCATCTTCACCATGGATATCCAATCCCTCTACACCACCATCCGCCATGACCAGGGCCTCCAAGCCCTCAGTTTTTTCCTCTCCAGACGTCCCCAACAGTACCCTTCCACCGACACTCTCATTCGTTTGGCCGAAATGGTCCTCAGCCTTAACAATTTCTCCTTTGAATCCTCCCACTTCCTCCAAACCAAAGG
>NC_057723.1:61049075-61058959 GCF_004010195.1 Chiloscyllium plagiosum | reverse complement strand
CTTCACTATCCTATCTACCTGCAACTCTACTTTCATGGAACTATGAACCTGCATTCCAAGGTCTCTTTGTTCAGCAACCCCTCCTCTAGCTTATCTCTCCACGCTTCAGGCTCTCTGCCTTTATTCCTGATGAAGGGCTTTTGCCCGAAACGTCGATTTTGCCTGTCCTTGGATGCTGCCTGAATTGCTGTGCTCTTCCAGCACCACTGATCCAGAATCTGGTTTCCAGCATCTGCAGTCATTGTTTTTACCTTACTAACCAACCTTTGTGTGAAAAACATGCCTCGCACATCTCTTTCAAGCTTCTCCCCCTGCATCTTGAACCTGTGTCCCTGAGAAATTCATCCCTCTATGCTGAGAAAAAGCCTCGATCCATGCCATTCATAATCTTAAAAACTTCTATCGGGTCCCCCCTCAATCTCCTGCAATCTAGTGAAAATAAACACAATCTATCCAACATTTCTTCATTGCTAGAATCCTCCATAGCAGGCAACATCCTCTAAAACCTTTTTTGCACTCTCTTTAAAGCATCCACCTCCTTCTAGTAGTGTGATTACCAAAACAGTATGCAGTATTCTAAGGGCAGCCTAAATAAAATTCTACCAAGCTGCATCATTATTTGCGTATCCTTATACCCAATTCCTCTTCCAATGAAGGCAAGCAAGCCAATAAGCTGTTTTTACTACCTTACCTACCTGCACTGCCATCGTCAGTGATCTATATGAACCCTCAGTCTATGTGGATTTCAGAAAGGTTCCATATGAAGGTTGCTCTGGAAGGTTGGATTGCATTGAATCCAGGGCAAGCTGACAAATTGGATACACAATTGATGATAGGAAACAGAGGGTAAAGTGGAAAGATGCTTGTTGAACTGGAGGCCTGTGACTAGTGGAGACCCACAGGGGTTGGTGCTGGGCCAATGCTGTTTGTTATCTATGAGTGTGGTGCTGGAAAAGCACAGCAGGTCAGGCAGCATCCACGGAGCAGGAGAATTGATGTTTTAGGCATAAGCCCTTCATCAGGTTTCCAGCACCACACATTCGACTCTGAACCTCCAGCATTTGCAGTCATCACTTTCTCCTGTTTGTTATCTATATCAATGATTTAGATGAGAATGTACATGATTAATGAGTTTGCAGATGACGCTAAAATATGCGGTATTGTGGACAGTGAGGAAGTTCATCAGGAATTGCAGCAGGATCTTGATCAGTCGGGGAAGTGGGCCGAGAAATGGAACTAGGTTGGCCAGCTGGAGTTCCCTGATTGGGGCTGTTAATCTGGGACAATCAGGGAATCCTGACTAATAGATATAAACAGGAGTTTCGGGGAGTGGAGTGCATTATTTCCCCCTCCAACTCTATTTTGATTTAGTTCCTATCCTTCCCTTCACTGTTTTGATCACACAGCATTGCCCTTCGATGTGAAGGGCAGTGTTTGTCACTGGCCACTAGGGTGTTTTCCTATCTACCTGGTGGTGGAAATTGAATAAAGATTCGTGCACTTTGTGTCTTTCACTGTGTCTCACACGTATACACACACCATGGGTGCTGGGGGAAAAATAAGCACTACCGCACTTAGGTGGTAGTGTGGGGGTTAAATTAATAAAAAGAAAAAAATAAATAAATAAACAGGAGTCTCAGAAATTCTCATCACTCTAGGGAGTGGCTCTCAGCTAGTTGGCCAGAGTCCATGTCCTGTGCATGTGTAAATAAAGGGCGAATTGGTGATGAGATATTGGCCTCCGTGAAATTATTTCAGTGGCGATGAGAAAAAATAGGAAGGTCCTGAAGAAAATGTGTTTACAACAGTCTTTGACTTGGGGTAAACATTTCTGGCATCATGCTTATATTTAGGAAGCTTGATTCATTTGATCCTGCCGTCGAAAGTCAGGGCCCAGTACGTGGAAAGAATGTTTTATATTTTTCTGGGCAAGTGACGTTGGGGGAGAAGAAAAGCAATGAGTAATTCTTCTGACTGCTTGTGGACCCGCAGTATTTTTGATTATTAGGAGCCTTACTTTCCCTGAGGCAGCAAATACTAAACCCTTTCAAGATTTGACGGATTTAGTTAAGGAATATTATGACCACAACCTTCCTCTAATTCTCAGATGTTATCGGTTTTATTCGGCAGTTCAAGAAACAGGAGAATCTATATTGGGATTTTTGATGAGGTTAAGATGATTGGCAGAGGCATGATTTTAGGTTAACTCTGAATGAAATGCTGTGACATTGCTTTGTATGTGCAAGTAATGACATCATCATTTTAGCTGAAGCCTGACTCGACTTCAAACAGACACTACAACTGGCTTTGTCATTAGAAAATGTGGCAAGTAGATCATGTAAGCTACAGGGTATGCCAATGTAAGTGGACACCCTCACTTTTCCAACTGAGCTTGGGGAATACCACTTGTGTACAGGCAATTGCATAGCCTCTCGCAGGACCTATCCTGAACAAAAACACCCCAGGTCAGCTCACAGCAAAATCCCAAAATGAAGCTGAGCCTCAGTCAAATGCTGAAATGTTCTTCAGGATCCAGGCTGGTTAGCCATTGTAGTTGCTGCCAATATGTGGATTTAAGCCAGTAAGAGAGTCCCACAAGGCTTGAATTGAGTAATATAACTCATGGGTCGGTATCCAGGAGAGTGTACATCCTGGATTTTCTGCAGTATCTGATTGTCTTCTCTCATTGCCACTGAAATGATTCCACAGAGGCCGTTATCTCATCACTGGGAAGTCCATCTACATCTGGTTTGGAACAGTTATATTGCTCAGCTCCAAATCAGAACCGATCAAAATAAATTTCTGGGTATCTAATCACATGGTTCTAATGGAGGTTGATACTGGCACAGCTGTATAAGTGACTGCAGAAGCAGTCTTTAACAAGATTTGCTCTGGATTCTAACCCTTACGTTTGAGCGCGACCTCAGCTAGACTGAGAACTGTTGCAGGTTAAGGGTACAACCTCAGTTCTGATCTCCAATGAGAAGCAGTTGGTGCAGTTAACACTGATTGTAGCAAAAAGGTTCAGGCTCAAGCTTGACAAGGCATAATTTGGTTGACAAAGATTCACCTTGATCAGCTCAACATGTTTCAATTAGAAAATGGCTGCCTGAGTCAAGTTTTAATTGAATACCCAGAATGGTTTAAGTTAAAAATCAGACAACACCAGATTATAGTCCAAGTTGTTTACTTGGAAGCTGTTGCTTTTGAAGTGTTGCACCTTCATCAGATGATTGTGATTAAGGAGGACCTGATGAAGGAGCAGGGCTATGAAAGCGAGAGGTTTCAAATAAGCTTGTTGGAATATAACCTGGTATCATCTGATTTTTAACTTTGTACACCCCAGTCCAACACCAGCACCTCCAAATCAGAATTTCTTAGGAAGGTCGAGGAACGATCAAAGGGGATAAGGCCACCTTACATGTCGACTAGGAAGCAACCCCATGATTCTGTAATGCCTGCCAAGTGTCCCATGTGAAAAGGTAAAGGCAGAAATCAGGACAATGGAAAGTGATGGAATCGACATTTCAGAGACATGGATAGAACAGAGACAGGAATAGTTGTTGCAGGTTCCAGGATTGAGATGTTTCAGTAAGAACAGAGGAGATGGTAAAAGATTGGGAGGTGTGGCACAGTTAGTCAAAGACAGTATTACCATGGGGTGGCACTGCTGCCTCATAGTACCAGGGACCTGGGTTCGACTCCTGCCTCGGACGACTGTCTGTGTGGAGTTTGCACATTCTCCCCATGTGTGCATGGGTTTCCTCCGGGTGCTCCAGTTTCCTCCCACAGTCCAAAGATGTGCAGGTCAGGTGAATTGGCCATGGTAAACTGTCCATAGTGTTAGGTGCATTAGTCAGGGGTAAATGGAAGGTAGTGGAAGGGATCTAGGTGGGTTACTCTTCGGAGAGTAATATAGACTTGTTGGGCCAAATGGCCTGTTTCCATACTGTAGAGAATTTAAATAAGAAAAAAGTATTATGGTGGCAAAAAGGACGTTTGAGGACTCACCTACTGAAGTAGTATGGGCTGAGGTTAGAAACAGAAAAGGAGAGGTCATCCTGTTGGGAGTTTTCTATAGGCCTTTGAATAGTTCCAGAAATGTAGAGGAAATGATAGAAAAGATTATTCTGGTTAGGAGCAAGAGTAACAGGACAGTTATTATGGGGTCTTTCACTTTCCAAATATTGACTGGAAATACTGTAGTTCGAGTACTTTAGATGGATGAAAATAGTTGGGATGGTTTCCTGACACAGTATGTAGATAGGCCAACAACAGGTGAAGCCACATTGGATTTTGTGCTGGGTAATAAACCTGGCCAAGTGTCAGATTTGGAGGTAGGTAAGCACTTTGGTGATAGGGACCACAATTCTATTATGTTTACTTCAGCAATGGAAATGGATAGGTGCATACTGCAGGGCAAGGGTTATAACTGGGGAAAAGGCACTTATGATTAGATTACTTACAGTGTGGAAACAGGCCCTTCGGCCCAACAAGTCCACACCGACCCTCTGAAGAGCAACCCACCCAGACTATTCCCCTACATTTACACCTTCACCTAACACTACGGACAATTTAGCATGGCCAATTCACCTAACCTGCACATTTTTGGACCGTGGGAGGAAACCGGAGCACCCGGAGGAAACCCACGTAGACACGGGGAGAATGTGCAAACTCCACACAGACAGTTGCCCATGGTGGGAATTGAACCCGGGTCTCTGGCACTGTGAGGCAGCAGTGCTAACCACTGTGCGATTATACAAGATTTAGGATGCATAGGATGGGGGAGGAACCTGCAGGGGATGAGCACCATTGAAATATGAAGCTTTTTCAAGGAACAGCTACTGTGTGAACTCAATAAGTCCAGCCAGGGAAGAAGTGCTCAAGTGAGGGAGCCATGGTTTACTAAGGAAGTTGAATATCTTGTCAAGAGAAAGAAGAAGGCTTATGTTAGGATGAGAAGTGAAGGCTCAGTTAGGGCACTTGAGAGTTACAAGTTAGCCAGGAAAAATCTAAAGAAAGAGCTAAGAAGAGCCAGGAGGGGTCTTGAGAAGTCATTGGCAGATGGGATCAAGGAAAACCCTAAAGCTTTCTATCAGTCAGTCTAACATCTGTGGTCAGCAAGGTTTTGGTAAGAATTCCGAGGGATAGGATTTATCATTATTTAGAAAAGCATGATGTGATTAGAGGCAGTCAGCATGGCTATGTAAGATGCCTCACAAATCTTATTGAGTTCTTTGAGGAGGTGACGAGACAGGTCAATGAGGGTTGAGCAGTGGATGTGGTGTACATGGACTTCTGCAAGGCATTTGATAAGGTTCCCCAGGTATACTCATTCATCAAGTCAGGAGGTATAGGATACAGGCAGATTTGGATATCTGGATTCAGAATTGGCTGGCTGACAGAAGGCAGAGAGTGGTTGTAGATGAAAAGTATTCTGCCTGGAGGTTAGTGTTGAGTGGGGTCGCGCAGGGCTCTGTTCTTGGGTCTCTGCTCTTTGTAGTTTTTATAAATGACTTGGATGAGGAGGTTGAGGGGTGGTTAGTAAATTTGCAGATGACACAAAGGTTGGAGGTGCTGTTGATAATATCAAGGGCTATGGTAGGCTGCAGCTGGACATAGGATGCAGAGTTGGGTTGAGAAATGGAAGATGGAGTTCAACCTGGATAAATGCGAAGAGATGCATTTTGGAAGGTCAAACTCGAATGCTGAATATAGGATTAAAGACAGGATTCTTGGCAGTGTGGAGGAACAGAGAGATTGGGGTGTGCAAGTACATAGATCCCTCAAAGTTGCCACCCAAGTGGATAGGGTTGTTAAGAAAGCATATGGTGTTTTGGCTTTCATTAACAGGGGGATCAAGTTTAAGAGCCACGAGGTTTTGCTGCAGCTCTACAAGTCCCTGGTGAGACCACATTTGGAATATCGTGTCCAGCTCTGGTCGCCCTACTATAGGAAAGATACAGAGGCTTTGGAGAGGGTGCAAAGAAGGTTTACAAGGATGCTGCCTGGACTGGAGGGCAAATGGAGTTTATGCCACTTCTCAGCCCAGCTCTGCATCTTATCTATGTCCCTCTGTAAACTGCAACATCCTTCAGCACTGTCTACAGTTCTATCGAACTCAGTGTCATTCGTAAATTCACTAACCCATCCTTTTATTATGTCCTCATCCAGGTTACTTATAAAAATGACAAACAGCAGTGGACCCAAACAGATTCTCAAGATACACCATTAGTAACTAAACTCCCAGATGAACATTTCCCATATACCACCAACCTCTGTCTTCTTTCAGCTAGCCAACCGCTAAATCGCCCTTAATCCCATGCCTCCACATTTTGTGCAATAGCCTACTGTGGGGAACCTTATCAAATGCCTTACTGTGAAATCCATATACACCACATCAATGGCTTTTTCCTTACCAACCTGCTTGGTCACCTTCTCAAAGACCTCAATAATGTTTGTGAGGCACGACCTACCGTTCACAAAACCATGCTCACTATCCCTAATCAACTTAGTCATCTCTAGATGATTATAAATGCTATCTCTTATAACCCTTTCCAACACATTACCCACAACTGAAGTAAGGCCCACTGGTCTATAATTACCAGGGTTGTCTATACTCCCCTTCTTGAACAAAGGGACAACATTTGCTATCCTCCAGTCTTCTGGCATTATTCCTATAGACAATAACGACATAAAGATCAAAGCCAAAAGCTCTGCAATCTTCTCCCTGGCTTCCCAGAAAATCTTAGGATAAATCCCATCTGGCCCAAGAGACTTATTCTGTTGCAGCTGTACAAAACTGGTGCAGCTGCACTTGAAGTATTGCATACAGTTCCAGTCACTGCATTATAGGAAGGATGTGAAAGCTTTGGAAAGAGTTCAGAGATGATTTACTAGGATGTTACCTAGTATGGAGGGTATGTCTTATGTGGAAAGGCTGAGGGACTTGGCGCTGTTTTTATTAGAGAGAAGAAGGTTGAGAGGTGACTTAATTGAGACAAATAAGATAATCAGAGGGTTAGATAAGGTAGACAGTGAGATCTTTTTTCCTCAGATGGTGATGGCTAGCGCAAGGGGACATAGCTTTAAATTGAGGGGTGATAGATATCGGACAGATGTCAAAGGTGGTTTCTTTACTCAGAGAGTAGTAGGGGCGTGGAACGTCCTGCCTGCAATTATAGTAGACTTTACCATTTTAGGCACATTTAAATGGCCATTGGATAAACATATGGATGAAAATGGAATATTGCAATCTCAATAGGCTTCAGATTGGTTTCATAGGTTGGCGCAACATTGAGGGCTGAGGGGCCTGTACTGTGCTGCAATTTTCTATGTTCTATGTTCTATGAATCAAAACAGTACAGTTTGCGGAATGGGTAGCAGTAGTCCTACCGATTGTGAGTCCTAATTGGTCTGTTCACCTTTGTGGAGATTTTAAGCAAATAGTAAACCACTTCTCAGCGCTAGCTAAATATCCAATCTCTTGCAAAGAGGATTTGAACACAAAACTAGCGGGGGTCTGTCCTTCATGAAGCTGGACATGAGCCAAGCATATCTATAATTGTGACAAGATGAGGAATCCCAGAAGTATGCCACAATTAATACCCTTAAGGGTTTGTATCAATTATACAAGACTGCCATTTCCAGCAAACAATAGAGAACATTTACAAGGTCTATTCTAGAATGCCATTTATTTGATTAGATTACTTACAGTGTGGTGTGGCCCAACAAGTCCACACCAACCCTCCGAACAGCAACCCACCCAGATGCATTCCCCTACATTTACCCCTTCACCTAACACTATGGGCAATTTAGCATGGCCAATTCACCTAACCTGCACATCTTTGGATTATGGGAGGAAACTGGAGCACCCGGAGGAAACCCACGCAGACACGGCGAGAATGTGCAAACTCCACACAGACAGTTGCCCAAGGTGGGAATTGATCCCAGGTCTCTGGCACTGTGAGGCAGCAGTGCTGTCACTGTGCCACTGTGCCACTGAATGACTTGTTAATAATTGGAATGACCAATAAAGAGCACTTAGCCATAGTGTTTAAATGTTTCTCCTAGGACCACATACATCTGATAAGGAAAATACGTGTGTTCCAGGCACACTGAGTGATGTACTTGGGTGACAGAGTCAACAAGGCCAGATTAGATTCATTGGAAGCTAAAATGAGGACAATAAAAGCTACCCCTGCTCCCATGTCTGTACAGAGGCTGAGGTCTTTCCTTGGGTTGGTGAATTATCACCTCACCTCCATCCTGGCAACCTTACAGCTGCTATTCAAAAAGAGTCAGCCTTGTAAACGGTCATATGACCAAGAAGTAGCCTTTAGAGATGCGAAAATGGAGCTATCATGGCCAAAGTATTGGCCCACTACAATCTCAAGTGAGATGTAGTTCTGACATGTGATGCCTCATTCTATGGTACAAGGGTAGTGTTGGCTCAGTGGTAGCCTAATGGAGAGGAACATTGAATGGTATATACAGAGGAACCTTGATGATCCGAAGAGCATGGCTGGGGAG
This sequence comes from Chiloscyllium plagiosum, assembly GCF_004010195.1. Taxonomy (NCBI): domain Eukaryota; kingdom Metazoa; phylum Chordata; class Chondrichthyes; order Orectolobiformes; family Hemiscylliidae; genus Chiloscyllium; species Chiloscyllium plagiosum. The sequence goes on along the minus strand of NC_057723.1, from coordinate 61,050,427 downwards.
TATTTTGTTCGGTTAATGGAATTCCAGGTAATTGATTTCCGGATAACATGATTTAGCCAAACGTCGGGACATTGCAATCTTGCCAGATATTATGATATTCAGATAATCGAATGCCGGATAATTCCTCTGACTTTGTCTGATGCTGAACACAAATATGCCCACATAGAGAAGGCAGGGTTAGTTTTCATTTTTGGTGTGTAAAAGTTCCACCGATACCTTTATGGATGAAAATTTGACATAATAATGGACCACAAACCCTTGCTCGAGCTACGTTTGGAAGACAAAACCATGCCACCCACAATTTCTGGTCAAGTTTGGTGGTGGGACCTTATTCTCAGTTCATCCAATTACAAGTTGGAACACCATCCAGGAGGCCAAGTGGCAAATGCGATGCCTTGACCCACCTCCCACTGTCAGTTACATCACAAGTGGCGCCTCCCCTAGAAGAGTCCGTTTTGGTTTTAAACTTTCTGGACCCTCTTCCAGTCACTGTTGTGGCGATGCTGTCACTTTATAAAGGTTATTTTGTCTTTGTTTTTTTTTTAAAAGGGGTCATAGAGGCAAACATTCCGAAAAGTCTAGGCAATGTCTAGTTCAACAATGGAAGGGAAGTGGCCAGTTCTCCCAGTTCAGGTTTTATCTAGCTAATTTTGGCTGTAATAGTCATAAAATATGTGAGTCCAGGTGAGTTGCAAGCTTCAGTAAGGAATTCCTCTGGCCTTCTTCTGAGATCTCTCTTTGGATCTTGTTCCCTCCTGCCTGTAAGAATCTGTGAATGAATTTACATTTCTGTCAAGAGGTGTGTTTATGGAATGCTACTGGATTGGAACAGTTGATTAGTAATAGTTACTGTATTGGGTTGATTACATTTTCCGACAGTTAAGTTATTCTAAATTCCACTTTCCTTGTTTGTGTTTCAACTGTATATCTAAATAAATTCTGTTTTGCTTAAAGCTAAGTAGTTTGACCAGCTGCAACACATCTGGAATATTCACTCACATCTGCCTCAAAATAAGAAAAAGTTAGGGTTTTAAGACCATAAGACCATAAGACCATAAGACTTAGGAGTGGAAGTAAGGCCATTCGGCCCATCGAGTCCACTCCGCATTCAATCATGGCTTATGGGCATTTCAACTCCACTTACCCGCATTCTCCCCGTAGCCCTTAATTCTTGTGACATCAAGAATTTATCAATTTCTGCCTTGAAGACATTTAGCGTCCCAGCCTCCACTGCACTCTGCGGCAATGAATTCCACAGGCCCACCATTCTCTAGCTGAAGAAATGTCTCAGCATTTCTGTTCTGAATTTACCCCATCTAATTCTAAGGCTGTGTCCACGGGTCCTATCTCCT
>NC_057723.1:61039389-61046806 GCF_004010195.1 Chiloscyllium plagiosum | reverse complement strand
CCTGACTTTCTTTGTCAGCCATGGCTGTCTAATCCCTTCCCAGGTAGTCTTTCTTTTCTTGGGGATGAACCTCTGTACAGTGTCCTCAATTTTACCCACAAACTCCTGCCATTTTTGCTCTACTGTCTTTCCTGCTAGGCTCTGCTTCCAGTCTATTTTTGTCAGTTCCACTCTCATGCCCTCATAGTTACCTTTATTTAACTGTAACACCATTATATCCGACTTTGCCTTCTCTCTTTCACACTGCAGACTGAACTCTACCATATTATGATCGCTGCTTCCTAAGTGTTCCCTTACTCTAAGATCTTTTATAAAGTCTGGTTCATTACATAGCACTAGGTCCAGAATAGCCTGCTCCCTTGTGGGCTCCATGACAAGCTGTTCCAAAAAGCCATCCTGTCAGCATTCCATGAATTCCTTTTCTTTGGATCTACTGATAACATTATTTACCCAGTCCACCTGCATATTGAAGTCTCCCATGATCACTGTGACCTTGCCTTTCTGACATGCCTTCTCTATTTCCCGGTACATGTTGCGCCCCTGGGCCTGACCACTGTTAGGAGGTCTGTACTTAACTCCCACTATGGTTTTTTTGCCTTTGTGGTTCCTCAATTCCACCCACACAGACTCCACATCATTCGACGCTATGTCATTCAGTGCCATAGATTTAATTTTGTTCTTAACTAACAAAGCAACCCCGCCCCCTCTGCCCATCTCCCTGTCTTTTCGATGTGTTGAAAACCCTTGGATGTTTAACTGCCAGTCCTGACCCCCCTGTAACCACGTCTCTGTGATGCCTACCACATCATAATAATTCACGATGATCTGTGCCAATAGTTCGTCTGCTTTGTTATGAATGCTACGAGCATTCAGGTAAAGTGCCTTAATGTTAACTTTCTTATCATTAGAGATATTGGAAGTCATAAGATGTCCTAAATTATCCTTCCTTTTTGCTGCATTCCCAGTCTGTCTCAAGTTTAAATCTGCCTGCACATATGCTATCCTGCAGCTTATCTTTCCATTTAACTCCATGCTCCCTGTCGCTTTCACTTTCCCTTCCTCCCAACTCAGAAGTTTAAAGTCCTACTGACCACCCTATTTATCCTCTTCACTAGAACATTAGTACCTGATTGGTTCAGGTGGAGACCGTCCCAACGGTACAGATCCCCCCGGTTCCAAAACTGATGCCAATGCCCCATGAAGTGGAATCCCTCTTTCCCACACCAATCCCTTAGCCACGTGTTTACTTCCCTAATTTTCTTATCCCTATGCCAATTGGCACGTGGCTCGGGCCAATTGGCATAGGGAGATTATGACTCTTGAGGACCTATACTTCAATTTCCTTCCTAGTGCTCGATAGTCCCCAAACAGGTCCTCCACCCTAGCTTTGCCTATGTTGTTAGTCCCAACGTGGACCACAACAACTGGATCCTCCCCCTCCCGCTCCAATATCCTTTCAAGCCGGTCAGAGATGTCCCGAACCCTGGCACCGGGTAGGCAACACACCATGCGAGACTCCCGATCCGTCTTGCAAAGGATACTATCTGTCCCCCTAATTATAGAATCCCCTATAACAACTACTTGTCTTCTTGCTCCCCCCTCTTGAATAGCCTTCTGCACCATGGTGCTGTGGTCAGCTGGCTCATCCTGTCCAGAGCCTTTTTCCTCATCTGTACAGGGAACAGGAATCTCATACCTGTTGGACAAGGTCAAGGGCTGAGGCTCCTCCACTCCTGAACTCAAGCAAGAATCTCATACCTGTTGGACAAGGTCAAGGGTTGAGGCTCCTGCCTCACTTACAGTCACACTCTGATGTCCCTGATCACTAACAGGATGTGAATTACTTAATCTCCCAGGTGTTACTGCCTCCTGAAACAAAGTGTCCAGGTAACTCTCCCCCTCCCGGATGCGCCGCAGTGTTTGAAGCTCAGATTCCAGATCATCAACTCTGATCCGGAGTTCTTCCAGCAACCAACACTTGCTGCAGATGTGGTCACTGCCGTTCACAATGGGATCAGCCAGCTCCCACATCATACAGCTACAGCACACCACCTGACCAGCCATCTCTGCTTCGTTAATTACTTTATTACTTTGTACAGGTTTGAGTTAAAATACTTCCTGATATAGTCTTTTTGCTATAGTCTTTTTTTATATAAAAAAATTAATAGATAAACAGTACTTAGTAAGGGGGTTAGAGGAGGAGGGCGGGTGGGAGACACTACAGTTGTAGAGTCTTGGGTTTTGGTTACCTTCTTAAAATATATTGAAGGGGTTTGGCCTCGTCCACAATACCACTGACACCACAGGTTGTTTTGCTATTAAGCACATTTCATTAATGCGAATTCACTGTGATGCAATTTGACAAATTGGTTGACACTGTTTCTAAAGTGCTAGCTTTTAAAACGTGTTGGACGTAATGCGATTACATTGCCAACATTTTAAGTGCTGTTCCTAAAGCGTGATTTTTCTAAAATGTGGGATGACACAAGAATGTAACCATCGCATTTTTAAAAATACAATCCCTACAGTGTGGAAACAGGCCCTTCAGCCCAACAAGTCAACCCTGATCCTCTGAAGAGTATCGCACCCAAATCCATAACTCTACATTTACCCCTGAATAATCCACCTAACCTACACATCTCAGAACACAATGGGCAATTTAGCATGGCCAATTCATCTAATCTGCAGATCTTTGGATTGCGGGAGGAAACTGGAGCACCCCCAGAGGAAGAAATACCTGTATTCAACTGTGAAGACAAAAAAGATCACATCCTGACAAAATTCAAACAGCTGATGATGATAGAGAAAGCAAAAGGGCCAACATAACTAGAATTAAAACCTGCTGGGATGAGATCATCGTGGAGGATGACATATTAATATAGGGAGCAAGAGTGATTGTCTCAAGGAAAGGTCACCACCAGGTATTGGCTGAACTCCACTAGGATCATCCAGCAGTTTTCAAAATGAAGATGTTGGCAAGAAGGAGCAAATTACTGCAGCTGCTGGAATCTGTATGGGAAATAACAAATGCTGGAGATCATAGTGGGTTGGATGGCATCCATGGAGAGAGAGTATGCTAACATTTCAAGTCTAGATGACTCTTCATCGGAGCAAGAAGTTATGTCAGGAGGCAGGATTGGATGCAAGATGGCCAGATTGGTGGATCAGTGGCCAGAGTGCAAACAAGGACAAAAATTATCAGCAGCAACTTCCCAACGCTCGTGGGAGTGATTGGGTAATCTGGACTTGGTTACATGGCAACTCTGTCAGTCCTTTCATGGACTCTGCGTTCTTAGCCATTGTGGTTACCCTTTCAAAGTCATTAAATGTGCTTGAATTCATTCAGCAATTTCAGGGATGACAACTGAAAAGCTGCGAGCATCGTTTGCCATACACGGACTCCGGAAGTGTTGGTCATGGACAATGGGATGTAATTTATCAGCAGGGAATTTGAGTATTTCCTAAAGTCGAATGGCATTCAGAATGTTCAGCTAGCTACAACAATCTGGTAGAAAGAGCAGTCTAAAGGTTGAGTGCAGGCTTAAAGGAACAGTCTACAGCTTCATTCAACAACAAACTGTCCTTGTTCCTGTTTGATTATCATAGAATCCCTACAGCGTGGAAGCAAGCCATTCAGCCCATCAAGTCCACACTAACCCTCGGAATTGCATTCCCATCCAGAACCACCCCCTATCCCATGCTACCCTATCCCTGTAATCCTGCATTTCCCATGGTCAATACACCTAACCAGCACATCTTTGGACTCCGGGGAGCACCCGGAGGAAACCCACACAGATACAGGCAGAATGAGCAAACTCCACAAAGTTTCCCAAGAGTGGCCCTGTGAGACAGCATTGCTAGTCACTGAGCTACTATGCCACCCAAATATAGCCACTACTGGGATAGCTCCAGCAGAGTTGAAATCTCATCACCAGGTTTAACTTGATCTTCCTGGATCTGGGGGAGGGTGCAATGGTGTCAGGAAAGCCAGTGCTGGCCATATAACACCTCTAAGGGAGAGAGTCAGTTTACTTCAGGGGACAAAATTTGGTGTCCATACCACAGTAGAGGAGGCATTGGATGTATTAGAATGTATGAAGGTAGACAAATCTCCTGGTCCTGACCAGATATATCCAAGAACATTTCAAGAAGCTAGAGAAGAAATTGCAGAGACCTAGGCTATTATTTTTGCATCGTCGTTAGCCGTGGATGAGGTCCCGGAATACTGGAGGGTAGTGAATGTTGTGCAATTATTCAAGAAGGGCTGCAAAGAAAAGCCTTGGAATTATCAACCAGTAAGCATAACATCTGCGGTGGTGAAGTTACTTGAGAAGGTTCTGAGGAATAAGATGTACATGCATTTGGAAAGATAGGGTTTGATTAGGAATAGTCAGCATGGATTTGTGAGTGGCAAAGTTCATTGATGAAGTGACCAGGAATGTTGACAAGGACAGGCCGGTAGATGTAGTCTATGTGGATATTAGTAAGATCTTTGTTAAGTTTCCACATGGTAGGCTGCTCTGGAAGGTTAGATCACATGGAATCCAGGGTGAGCTGGCAAATTGGATACACAACTGGCTCGATGGTAGGAAGCAGAGGGTAATAGTGGAAGGATGCTTGTTGGACTGGAGGCCTGTGATTAGTGGAATCCTGCAGAGGTCACCGCTAGGCCCATTACTGTTTGATATTTATATCAATGATTTTGATGGGAATGTACAAGGCATGATTATTAAGTTTGCTGATGACACTAAAATAAGCGGTATTGTGAACAGTGAGGAAGGATATCAGAAATTGCAGCAGGACCTTGATTAACTGGATAAGTGGCTGAGAAGTGGCAAATGGAGATTAATATAAATAAGTGTGAGGCCTTGCATTTTGGAAAGTAAAATCAAGGTAGGAATTTCATGGTGAATGGCAAGGTCTTCAAGATTGTAGTGGAACAGGGGGACTTTGGAGTTCAGGTGCACGGTTCTCTGAAAGTACTCCAACAGGCAGTCAGGGCAGTGAAGAAGGCTTTTAGCACACTGGTCTTCATCAGTCAGGGCATTGAGTATAGAAGTTAGGAAGTTATGTTGCAGTTATACTGGACGTTGGTGAGACAGCACTTGGAGTATTGTATTCAGGTTTGGTCACCTTGCTATAAGAAGGATGTTATTAAATTGGAAAGAGTGCAGAAGAAATTTACATGGATGCTGCCTGGGCTCAAGGGTCTGAGTTATAGGGAGAACTATGAACAAGCTAGGACTTTTTTCCTTAGAGCGTAGGAGACTGAGGGGAGTCCTTATAGAGGTCTATAAGATCATTAGAGAAATGGATTGGGTGAATGCATTCAGTCTTTTTCCCAGGGTCAGGAATCATGGACTAGAGGGCAATAGTTTAAGGTTAGAGGGGAAACAATAAAAGGGAACCTGAGCAGCAACTTTTTCACACAGAGGGTGGTACGCATATGGAATGAGCTGCCAGTGAAAGTAATTTAGGCAGGTACATTAGCAATGTTTGAAAAGCGTTTGGAAAAATACATGGATGGAAAGGATTAAAAGGATATGGGTCAAGTGCAAGAAAATAGAGTTAGCATGGATGGACATTTTGGTCAGCATGAACTAGTTTGGGCAAAGGGCCTGTCCCTGTGCTGTAGGACCTATGACTCTATGACTTTATGACTCTACAGAAGTGGCCCTGGATCGGTATCAGACAAGGTCGACACGAGGCCAGGTTTCATGACACACAAAAGTTTGGTTCGGTAAGATGGTCCTGAACAATGATATGGATCACATGAAAGTTGCAACTTCGCAAATGAGGCAAGGCAAAACATACCCAGCCTTTCAGAACAGCTAGAAAAGCTATCAGAAATCATTGGTTGTCCTCCTCTATCTAGCATCTTAGAAACCTCAGTGTCCCAGATAGATGAAGACAATGTCGCAGACTTAATACCGACTTTCTTCTGAGACATTCTTGTGCAAGATCCTGGCTATAGTCCTGCACATGCCGCCCGTGTCTGAGCTTGAGTCGGAGGAACTGGACCTGGGGCTAAAATGTCCCAGGAGAAGTTGCAAGAAAAAGATCAGGTATATATTCCCAGACTTGAGGGGACGGGGAAGGGATGTAATGATTGGAATGAGGTTGACCAGTGGATCTCATTGGGTATGTGTTCCCTGTTTTGAGGCTGTTAATCTGGGCCAATCAGGAAGTCCTGGCTGAAATATAAACAGGAGTGTCAGGGATTCTCTTCACTCACTGGCTGTGAGCTAGCTGGTCAGAGTCCATATACTGTGCACATGTAAATAAAGGATGACTTGATGACAGGATATCCACCTCTGTGGAGTGCAGAAGGAGATATCTGACCCTTCATGACTGCACTGTAGTACCAATCTCCTGGCCTTTCTCCATATCCTTATACATCAGGTTTATCCAAGTAATCATCTAATGCCTTATTGAATTCTTCAATTAATCCTGCCTCCATCATTTTTTCAGACGTAAACAAATGTGGGAGAGTGTCAGCTATGCCAGCTACACTCTGAGGCTGAGGCTCAGGTTGAGGCTGCTATGCTGATGAAGGGCAATGCTGCATTGTCAATGTTTGTGCAATAGGCATTTAAATATGGTGTGGTCCAGGTGTACTAGTCTTTCAGGAAATGTGTGGTGAATTTCAAGTTGTTCCAGGAATGATGGGGTGGTAGAATGGGTCTGGACCCAAGTGAAAAGGGCACCAGAAAGGCAGGGTGGGTAAAGTTTGAGGCAAATCTGACACACTGCAGTGAGGAAACTCACCAGGTCATGTGGAGAGAAATCCGATAAAATTGGTTGTTAGCCAAGAAAAGGTACTGGAAAAATAGATGTTTATGTCTAATCATGAGCTGTAACAAGCGGCTGTTGGATTCTTCATCTTGTTTGGGAAGCTCTGGTTGGCTTCCCCCTCTCGGGTGTCTTTTGCTCTCATGAGGGCCTTGGTTTGGCTTTCCTGTCCCTGGTTCTTAGTTTGGCCACTATGGTTTTTAGTTCCGAAGCCACTTGTTGGGGATGGAAGCCTGAGTGGAAGCTGTTTGTGCAGAAGCTTTGTGAAGGGTAGGTCTTGCCTTACAAGTCTTATTGAATACTTTGAGGAGGTGGCCAAGCATGTGGATGAGGGTAGAGCAGTGGATGTGGTATACATGGATTTTAGTAAGGCATTTGATAAGGTTCCCCATGGTAGGCTTATGCGGAAAGTCAGGAGGCATGGGATAGTGGGAAATTTGGCCAGTTGGATAGAAAACTGGATAACCGGTCAAAGTCAGAGAGTGGTGGTAGATGGTAAATACTCAGCCTGGAGCCCAGTTACAAGTGGAGTACCGCAGGGATCAGTTCTGGGTCCTCTGCTGTTTGTAATTTTTATTAATGACTTAGATGAGGGAGTCGAAGGATGGGTCAGTAAATTTGCAGA
>NC_057723.1:61012646-61039109 GCF_004010195.1 Chiloscyllium plagiosum | reverse complement strand
TGATTTGATAGAGGTTTATAAGATGATCAGAGGCATAGATAGAGTAGACAGTCAGAAACTTTTTTTCCATGGGTACAACAGAGTGTTACAAGGGGACATAAATTTAAGGTGAAGGGTGGAAGGTATAGGGGAGATGTCAGGGGTGGGTTCTTTACCCAGAGAGTGGTGGGGGCATGGAATGTGCTGCCTGTGGGAGTGGCAGAGTCAGAATCATTGGCGAACTTTAAGTGGCAAATGGATAGGTACATGGATAGGTGCTTAAGCTAGGACAAATGTTCGGCACAACATCGTGGGCCGAAGGGCCTGTTCTGTGCTGTATTGTTCTATGTTCTATGTTCTATGTTCTAAGCTTGTTGTTGAATGTCTGGTATCTCTGTGAATGGATTTTGATTAAAGTTGAATGTTCGGTTTCTCTGTAGGCCCCATACTGTCTGTGTCGGGTAGCCTGAGGTGTAAAAGCTGTCATGGGCCAGACTCCGCTGGTTTTGGTTGACTGCCCTTTTAGAGAGGAGGTGTAGATTTAAATTCCAGGCCAGCAAAGATGTAATGGAAGCTGGTTGTCCAAACAGAGTGTAAGTTGCATAGAGATGCAAATTCCAGGTTTGGCATATCTGCCACATGATGCACATTATAGCAGAATGTTGTAAGCCTTGGAAAATAGACCCTTTGGCCTCTCGACCTGCTTCACCACATGGCTCATCCAATAGTAATCTCAAATCCACATTCCTGTCTCTCCCCAATAATCTTCCACTTTATGATACCAGGAGTTTATCCACCTCTGCCCTAAACATTTCTAAGGCTGTTCTCATCACCATTTCAGAAAGTGTTCAAAATATTTATGACCCTTTGAGAAAAAATGTTTCACCTTATCTCTTTTTTGACTCGTTGTAGACTGGCTAGCAAGGTTAGATCACATGGAATACAGGGAGAAATAGCCATTTGGATACAGAACTGGCTTGAAGGTAGAAGACAGGGGGTGGTGATGGAGGGTTGTTTTTCAGACTGGAGGTTGGTGACCAGTGGTATGCCACAGGATTGGTACTATGTTCACTGCTTTTTGTTATTAATATAAATGATTTGGATGTGAACATAGGAAGTATGGTTATTAAGTTAGTAGATGACAACAAAATTGGAGGTGTAGTGCACAGTGAAGAAGGTTACCTCAGAGTACAACGGACCTTGATCAGATGGGCCAATGGGCCGAGGAGTGGCAGATAGAGCTTAATTAGATAAATGTGAGGCGCTCCATTTTGGAAAAGCAAATCAGGGCAGGATTTATACACATAATGATAAGGTCCTGGGGAGTGTTGCTGAACAAAGAGACCTTGGAGTGCAGGTTCATAGCTCCTCGAAAGTGGAGTCACAGGTAAATTAGATTAGATTCCCTACAGTGTGGAAACAGGCCCTTCGGCCCAACAAGTCCACATCGACTGCATGGTACATTGGGGAAACCGAGCAAAGGCTCCGGCAATGGATGAATGGGCACTGCACAACAATCAACAGACAGGAGTGTTCCTTCCCGGTTGGGGAACACTTCAGCAGTCCAGGACATTCGACCTCGGACCTTCAGGTGACCATCCTCCAAGGTGGACTTCGGGACAGGCAGCAGCTAAAAGTGACCAAACAGAGGCTGATAACTAAGTTCCGTACCCATAGGGAGGGTCTCAATCAGGACCTTGGGTTCATATCACACTACAGGTGACCACCATTGCGCTTTACACACACACACTCACATACGTATACACAGACACAGACACAGACACTCACACACACCCCTACAGACTCATACACTCCCACACTCACACATACATCCTCTCACAGCAGACACACACACTCCCACACTCACACATGCATCCTCTTACAGACCTAGACCACACTACGCTACCACACACATATACACTCTCTCTCACACTCACAACCCCAAACCCAGACAGACAGACAGACACACACACACACAAACCCACATGCACTCATATACATATATGTTTGTGGGGTGAATTTGTACTTGCAGAGTTACATTGTACTTTGCTCAAAAATTGCATGAATTCATGTAAGACTCTGTTAACTCATGGTTTAGGTTAGAATCAGTCTAAACATTATGGCACAGACAGAGAACACAGGGGGCTAACACCTTCAACATATTGTCTGGCTAACACCAATTGTTACAGTTAATCTGAGAATGTAACTTCTAAAAAAAAAGTTTTGTGATTTACATTTGAAAGAAGTGAAACGATCATGGCATTCGAACAGATGAAAGACTCAACAAACAATCAAGGTATTTTTCAATGTATAATTTCAGTTACATCACACTGTAAACTTTTGCTATAAATTCTGGGTCTTACAATTGTGTACTCCACAACCACCTGATGAAGGAGCGGCGCTCCGAAAGCTAGTGCTTCCAATTAAACCTGTTGGACTATAACCTATGATTTTTAACTTTGTACATCGACCCTCCAAAGAGTAACACATCCAGACCCATTTCCCCCTGACTAATGCACCTAACACTATGGGCAATTTAACATGGCCAATTCCCTGTACATCTTTGGACTGTGGAAGGAAACTAGAGCACCCGGAGGAAACCCATGGAGAATGTGCAAACGCTGCACAGACAGTCTCCCGAGGCCAGAATTGAACCTGGGACCCTGGTGCTGTGAGGCAACAGTGCTAAACACTGAGCCACCGTGCCACCCTCAGAATAGTGAAGAAGATGTTTGGTATGTTTGCCTTTATTTGTCAGAGCATTAAGAATAGGAGTTGGGAGGTCATGTCGTGGCTGTGCAGGACATGGGTTAGGCTACTTTTGGAATACTGTGTATAGTTCTGGTCTCCTTGCTAAGGGGAGGATGTTGTGAAACTTGAAAGGGTTCAGAAAAGATTTACAAGGATGTTGCCAGGGTTAGAGGGTTTGAGGTGTAGGGAGAGGCTGACTAGTCTGGGGCTATTTTCCCTGGAGTGTCGGAGGTTGAGGGATGACCTTTTAGATGTTTTTAAAATCATGAGGGGCATGGATAGGGTGAATAGCCAAGGTCTTTTCTCTGGGCTGGAGGTCATCCAAAACTAGGGTGAGAGGGGAAAGATTTAAAAGGGACCTAAGAAGCAACCTTTTCACACAGAGGGTGGTATATGAATGTTAAGAGCTGCTGGAGGAAGTGGCAAAGGCTGGTACAATTACAACATTTAAAAGGCATCTGGATGGGTATATGAATTGGAAGGGTTTAGAAGGATTTGGAACAATTGCTGGCAAATAGGACTAGATTAATTTGGGAACTGGTCGGCTGGACAGGTTAGACTGAAGGGTCTGTTTCCATAATGACTCAATGACTCTATGGATAGTCAATGCCTGATTTTTAAATAGCGAATAACTAGTTTGCTCTCCTCTCATAACAGGAAACATTGTCTCCATAAATACCTTATCAAAACCACTCTGGATCTAACATATTGCAATCATGTCACCTCTTCTAATCACTCACAGATACAAACTGAGTCTATCCAATATTTTCTCATACAATGCCCTGCAGATTCCAGGTATTAGTGTCGTAAACCTTCTCTTTGCATCCTTTCTTAAATAAGGTAATCACTATTGTGGACAGTACATGAAATGTGGACTCAGCTGTGTCCCTGTATAAGCAAGCATAAATTACAGTCTTTTGCATTTAAAAAACCCTTGCAATAAATAATGACATTGTATTTTTACTGTGGCTGCATATTTGGTGAAACTTTAGCAACAGTGGGACTCAATCTCCCAGCTCCAAAGTGGGGATAACTGGACTTGAAACATTATCTGTTTTCATCTCCACAGTGCTGCCAGGCCTGCTAACTTTCTCCAGCAGTTTCAGGTTTTGTTTGTTCCATAGAAAGTGGAGTTTAAAACCTTCACCTTGGATCACTTGGACTTGTGACCACCGTGTCACCATTTATCGCAGGCTTCTTAAATGATTTGAACTGAGACTGTGCAGATCTATACAATAAATCTAGTCATCACACAACAAAAAGGATGTATCCTGTTGCAACAAGTACCCAGCTCTATTCAGAGAGCCAGGTTACAATTGTGGGTGAGGTGAGATGAGCCCAGATTGCTGTCACCTGTGCTGTATTCTCAGTCAAGTATTTCAATCCCAGAGCCATTCAAGATTGTCCTATGAGATCATCTTCAGCTTCATACATTGAAAGTCAACAGCCACTCACCAGAAATGTTGCAGCTGCTGGAAGGAACAGCATAGAAAAATTAGGAAAGGCAAAGGAAATAGATTGTATCATGGACATTAATTAAGATTAGCATGCATGGGTTTATCTTGACATTTTTTTTCAGTGTATTTCTTTTAGGATGGCTTTAACTATGTATTCTTGGTTTGCACTTGCTCGGAGACACATGGAAGGGAAGTACGAAGTTGTTAGTGAATGAAGAATTGAATGGTTTCCTGTTATCGCAATAGGGTTAATTGGTCTTTGACACCCTGGACCTAAAAGACCTGTCTTCTCTCTTCTTCTTTCCTGCTCATCATTTAGCTGGTGCTCATGGTCATAATTTTGTACAGATCAGACCACCAAAATTCCTAACACCTAGTTCTGTAGGAATCTTTTTGCTAAAGCAGTGAGGGTAGTAAAAGCTTTATTTCAGCATGCCAGTTGTCTGCGCTGTCACATTTTGTGGGCTGCATAGCTATCATTCTATGCATGAAGCCCATGTATGCAAAGGTTACACACTTGTATCCAATCATGTTGCCAGTGGTTAGCTCTCATCATCCTGCAGACAACCTTTGGTTTGTACATGGTAATTCAGATGCAGATGACACAGGAGATTACTGCAAAAGTATCACATTGTCATGACTGGCATTGATCTTCATGGTGTTCAGTGTAGGGTTATGCACCAGCTGAATGTTGAGGGGGTGGCATGCCTTTCAGTTGGGCCCATGTACTCAACCTTTCTCTATAAGACAGTCCATACATACCATCTAGTGGAACTTGTGGGACTGCCTCCAATGCCAGTATAGCTTTGTGCCGATAGGGGCTCAAGGCTGTTCAGAATTTTGTTCTGAATTGCACCTTGTATAATTTTAGCAAAATCCCCCTACTTTTATGCTCTATTTCATTTGAAATAAATGCCAACATTCCATTTGCTTTCCCTGTTGTCTTTTGAAGTTGAATGCTAGCTTTTTGTTCTGTAACTTTCTGCAGCTTTTCTCCATTTAAATAGTATTCAGCTCTTCTATTCTCCCTACCTCATATTCCCAATATTAAGTTCTATCTGCCACTTCTTTGTCCACATACTTAATCTATTTATCTCCCACAGCAGATTCCTTGTGTCATCCTCACCAGTTGCCTTCCCACCTATTTTTGTGTCATCTGTAAACGTGGTGATAGTATATTAACTTCCCTCATCCAAGTCATTAACAATATTTTAAATACTTGGGGCCCTAGCACTGAACCCTGTGGCACTCCACTAGTATCAGGTTCCAAACCCGACACATGCAATGTTCTTATGGAACTTGAGGAGAAAGTGAGGTCTGCAGATGCTGGAGATCAGAGCTGAAAATGTGTTGCTGGAAAAGCTGAAGAAGGGCTTATGCCCGAAACGTCGATTATCCTGTTCCCTGGATGCTGCCTGACCTGCTGCGCTTTTCCAGCAACACATTTTCAGCTCTTATGGAACTTGACAGGGTAGACATGGAAACATTGTTTCCCCCTTGTGGGAGAGTCTAGGACCAAAGGGCATAATTTCATAATAAAGGATCACACAGAAGGGAGAATCTCAGAATAAGGGATCACCAGGCATATTTGAAGACACGAGGCATACCTGAAGATGAGGTGTCAACCTGGTGAATCCACCAAACAGAACTACTTGCATGCCAAATATCTTAAACCCTAAGTGATAAACAGAGCTCAGTGATCTCACAACCAATGGACCAGATCTAAGCTCTGCAATACTGCTACATTCAGACATGAATGGTGAAGAACAATGAAACAACTCACTGGAGGAGGAGGTTCCACGAGTATCTCCACCCTCAATGATGGAAGACCCCAGCATTTCAGTGCAAAAAATAAGGCTGAAGCTTTGGCAGCAATATTCAGCCAGAACTGCTGGGTGGATGATCCATCTTGGTCTCCTCTATTGATTCCCAGCATTACATATACCAGTCTTCAGCTATTTTGATTCACTCCATGTGATAATACGAAATGGTTGGAAACATTGGCTACAACATTCTGGCAATAGTACATTATCTGTGTTCGAGAACATGCTGCCCACTGGCCAACCTGTTTCAGTACATTTATAATACTGGCATCTACCCGACAACGTGGAAGATTGCCTAGGTATGTCCTGTACATAAGAAGCATGACATATCAAACTTGACCAATTAGTACCCCATCAGTCTACTCACGATCATCAATAAAGTGATGGAAGGTATCATCAACAATGTTATCAAGGAGCATCTGCTCAGCAATAACCTGATCAGTAACAGTCAGTTTGGGTTCTACCAGGGTCACTCAGCTCCTGATATCATTACAGCCTTGATTTAAACATGGAAATAACAGCTGAATTCCAGAGATGACAGCATTAGAACAAGTGTGACATCAAGGAACCCAAATAAACTGGAATCAATGGATATCAAACTCTCCATTGGCAAATAGGAAGATGGTCATGGTTATTGGAGGTCAGTCATCCCAGCTCCAGGACACTTCTGCAGGAGGTCCTCAGGATAGTGTCCTAGGCCAAACCATGTTCAACTGCTTCATCAATAAGATCAGAAGTAGAGATGTTCACCGATGATTGCACAACGTTATAGAACATAGAACATAGAACATCGCAGTATAGGCCCTTTAGCCCTCTATGTTGCGCCAACCTGTGGAACCAATCTGAAGCCTACCTAACCTACACTATTCCATTTTCACCCATATTTGTATCCAATCACCATTTAAATGCTGATTCCTCAGATACTTGAACAGTCCATGTTCAAATGCAACAAAATCTGGACAATATCCAGGCTGACGAGTGATAAATAACTTTCATGCCACACAAATGCAAAGCCAGAACCATCAATAATAGACATCCGAACCACCACCTATTGACATTCAATGGTGTTACCATCACTTAATCCTCCACTATCAACATCTTGGAAGTTATCATTGACCAGAAACTTAATTGGACTCACCACATAAACAAAGTGGCTACAATTGCAGATCAGAAGCTCTGAATACTACGGCAACTAACTCATACCCTGACTCCTCAAAGTCTGTCTCCCATCTACAAGGCACAGTCAAGAGTGTGATGATATATTGCCCACTTGCTTGGATTAGTACAGCCCCAACAACACTCGCTTGACACCATCCAGGACAAAGCAGCCTGCTTGATTGGCATTATTTCTATAAGTATCCAATACCTCCACCACTGACGCTCAGTAGCAGTCGTGCGTACCATCGAAAAGATACACTGCAAATGTTCACAAAAGATCCTCAGACAGCACTTTCAAAACTCATGACCCCTTCCATCTAGAAAGACAAGGGAAGCAGATATATGGGAATACCACCACATTCAAGTTCCCCTCCAGTCACCATCCTGACTTGGAACTATATCACCATTCCTTCACTGTAGCTGGATCAATATCATGGCATTCCCTCTCTAATGGTATTGTGGATCAACCCACAACAAGTGGACTGCAGCAGTTCAAGAAGACAACTCAACACCACCTTTTTAAGGGCAACTAGGGACGGGCAATAAATGCTGGTCAAACAGCGATGGAGGGCTAAAGGGCCTATACTGCGATGTTCTATGTTCTATAACGTTGTGCAATCATCGGTGAACATCTCTACTTCTGACCTTATGATCTTATTGATCAAGCAGTTGAACGTGGTTTGGCCTCGGACACTATCCTGAGGACCTCCTGCAGAAGTGTCCTGGAGCTGGGATGACTGACCTCCAATAACCATGACCATCTTCCTATTTGCCAATGGAGAGTTTGATATCCATTGATTCCAGTTTATTTGGGTTCCTTGATGTCACACTTGTTCTAATGCTGTCATCTCTGGAATTCAGCTGTTATTTCCATGTTTAAATCAAGGCTGTAATGATATCAGGAGCTGAGTGACCCTGGCAGAACCCAAACTGACTGTTACTGATCAGGTTATTGCTGAGCAGGTGCTCCTTGATAACATTGTTGATGATACTTTCCATCACTTTATTGATGATCGTGAGTAGACTGATCCCACAAATTAATAAATAAAAAACATATAAAACAGAGATGGGGAGGATTTTTCACATTAGGGGCTAGTGAATATGTGGGCAGTCAAGGCTGGATCATTAATTAAAGCTGAAATAAACAGATTTTTAAAATCAGTATGGGAATGAAGGCTTTTAGGGAAAAGGCAGGATGGCGGAGCTGAGGATTCTCAGATCAACCATGATTTAGTTGAATGTCAGAACAGTCATAATGGGCTGAATGGCCTGGTTTTGCTCCTGTAACTGACAGTTTTATGATCTTTTGAATATATGTTCAACATCAAGTAATTAACAGATAACAGAGAACTGATCTCCAAAATGGAACATCTGTGTCAAATCAATATTATATTCTTTTGATATGATCATCCTGCTTTACATGCTTCTGCCAGTTGCAAACTCTATGTTTGCTATTGCCTACACCAGTATAACGTTTAGTGCAAATGACTTGGACCTCAAAGACCACCTAGACAAACAAGCACGATAAATCAAACATTATGATTCCTAAGATTAATTCATGTCAAAATCCTGGACCTAGCAGTAGATTGTGTCTCCACAATCAAAACTAGCTTTCAGCTTGAGATGTTTAATTTTGAGTCAGAGCACAAATTAGTTCGACCACGTTGTTTCAGAACATTAGCACTTTTGAAAACAAAGCAGCAACTTACAATATTTTAAATGTTTAATAGATTTTCACTCCAGCAATCTTTTCCAGCTACTCCCTTTATGTATTTTGCAAAAAGATCATCTTCTGTGAGCTCACTTATAATTTTCATATTAGTGAATTCAACCTTTGTGTTGTTGACAATGTGCTGTGGCACATGATTTGATAAGCACACTGTCAAAAGGTGAGTGTTCCTCAGGATGCTACTTGAACAGTGTCAAATACATAATGTTCCTCACTTTTCAAATAGCTCTGATGCTGATTGACAAGACAATGATTAAAATAACTATCTCCTTGACACATTTGTTATGGGAGAGGCTGACTGCTGCCAGGTCTTCTCCGTTTACATGTGCAACATATGACAGTTTTGCTGAAATCTGTTACCATTTATAAATATGTTTCACTTGGATTGGTACCATTTGGCACTGTAAATTACAAATTGGCAAGTGAGCGTTTAGATGGCCATTAAACTATGTTCTTGCAATGCAGAATACTGGCTGCCATAAAATTTCCATGTTCTGTGATCTGACTTTCAAGAATATGGTCTTTCTCGCAGGTTCGCTGCTCGCCCATCAAGTTCACACTATTATTAATTGCAAACACCAGCAACTAGGGTTTTGTACTGAATCTCCTTAATCACAACATGAATATCAGGATAGAATTTGATCCAGTTTATTCACCTCATTTGCAATATGTTAATAGTCACACTTTAAAGGAAGATCCACGGAGCTGCGATGCTGGCTACCTTAAGCACTGCCAAAATTGCAAGAAAAAAACACAAGCTGATATTAGGCTTCTTTCACAAGCCTAATGGCTACTTTTAATTTGGATTAAAGGGTAAGCTTGTTTGACCTTTACCAAAATGGCAAATGGTGCAGCTAGACTCTACTAAAATCATGTAGATGAATTGTTGGACAGAACAGCACCCATAATGCAGAAAACCTAGACACTATGAAACCAAGATACTAGTCCACAGTCTGCAGCAATGTGGTTTCAATTTTATTCCTGTGGTTGTGTAATGCTTTCTAATGTTACGATACCATAGTCTGACAGTTCTGGTCACCTACTATAGAAAGAATATTATTAAATTAGAAAGTGTGCAAAAAAGATTTACTAGGATGCTATCTGGACTGGAAGGTTTGAAGTATAAGTAGAGGCTGGATAGACTGTGATTTGTTTCCCTGAAGTATAGGAGACAGAGGGGTGACAGCCAACAGCTTTTCACCACGGTGTGGATATCCAAAACTAGAGTGTGTATGTTTAAGTTGAGAGACGACAGATGCAAAAGGGTCCAGAAGGGCAAATTTTTCACATAGAGAGTGGTGAGTGTCTGGAACAGGCTCTCAGAGGTAGTGGTGGAGGCAAGTACAACTTGTCATTTAAAAAACATTTGAACAGGTATATGGATGGGATAGGTATGGAGTTGCCCATCAGGGTTTTTTTTTATTCTTTACCCTCTAAACTTAAACCGTTAGCCGCTCGTCCTCAATTCCCCAACACTGGGAAAAACACTGAGTGTATTCACCCTATCCATGCCTCTCATGATCTTATACACCTCTATAAGATACCCCCTCAGTCTCCTACACTCTAAAGAAAAAGATCTAGCTTATCCAACCTCGACCTACAACTCAGTCCATTGAGTCCTGTCAACATCCTTGTAAATTTCTCCAGCACTCTTCCCAGTTTAATAACAGCCTTCCTATATCAAGGTGACCAAAACTGAGCAAAATACTCCAAGTGCGGCCTCACTGACATCCTGAACAACTACAACATAACATCCCAACTTCTACACTCAATGCCCTGACTAATGAAGGCCAGTGTACCAAAAACATTCTTCAGTGCCCTGTCTACCTGTGATTCCACTTTCAGACAACTGTGCACCTGAACTCCAAGGTCCCCCTGTTCCACTACACTCCCTTAACGTCCTACCATTCACCATGAAATGCCTACCTTGATTTGACTTTCCAAAATGTAAGACTTCGCACTTCTCTATATTAAACTCCATTTGCCATTTCTTGGCCCACTTCCCCAGCTGATCAAGGTCCTGCTGCATTTTGTGACAACCTTCCTCGCTGTCCATGATACCGCCTATGTTAGTGTAATTTGCAAACTTACTAATCATGCCTTGCACATTCTCATCCAAATAATTGATGACAAACAGCATTGGACCCAACACTGACCCCTGAGACACTCCACTAGTCACAGGTCTCCAGTCCAACAAGCATCCTTCCACTACTATCCTCTGCTTCTTACCATTGTGTATTCAATTTGCTAGCTCCCCCTGGATTCTGTGTGATCTAACCCTCCAGAGCAGCCTATTGTGTGGAACTTTAGACAAATCCTTAGACAAATCTAATTTTTATTTCTCTACCGTATTTTTATAAACATGGGTTTTTTTTACAGTAATTCAGGAAATGAAAAATAGATCCCAAAATGTTTTTTTCTAAGCTTAGAATACTGAACATTTCAACATCTGTATCTTTTTATTTTGAATGAGGATGAATGAATCACATTGCTATTTGACATAGTTCAATATATAGCTATTTGGTTTAGCATTAGTCACACAATTAAACTCCTTCTACTTTGCAACCATAATGTCTCATAACCCTAACAGTAACCTCAGAAAAGCACCTTAACTGCACTAGTGTGACTTATGTATTCCATACACTATTTACCTATACAAATTTTCTGGATGAGATTTGTAAACAGTGATAAACTATGGGCCAGTGTATTAGGTACAGTCAGATTCTTTAGAAATCGCTTAACACTGTCAAAGTTAATTTTAGTCAGTGTACATTTGTTATCAAAGGGTTGTTGCATTACCATTCTGAAATGGATTTTAATCCACTTCTCAAAGGTGAAGGGGCACAGTACTGATTTATTGCACTGGATTTCTCTTGCATAAATATTCAATAGAACAAAACAAATGACAGCTTTGAAACATTTTGTATGCAGAATGTTTTCACAATAATACTCAGAAGTCTCAAACATATTGTAAATGAAAATTCTGTGAATACTCGATATCAAACATGATGGTACAATCTCAGCAGTACTGGAAGGTGATATAAGTACTTTTAACACCTGACAAACTGTGGCCAGAATTTTAACTCAGACATGATAAATGCCAAGGTATACCATCAAAATTATCAACACTCAACAGTAAACACATTATACAATATGAAAATGAATTTTTATAAAATCATTATGTCACAAGATTTATCACATTAAAAAAAATTATGCTGTGTGACAATAGCAGAGGCTGAGCTATCCCTTGTCTTCCTATGTTTTACTGAAAAAAACGATTATAATGAGGCACTCTGTGGCTGTTGTTTCACAATTATTGCTTCTCTAAGAGAAGCTGCTTCTTTTGTCTGTCCAACAACACATGGCCATACATTTGTTTTTTATAACCTTTGCCTGACATTTATTATTTATATCACTGCAATAACTCAACAATGAAAAGGTAGCCAAAAAGTACCATTCTGCTCCTGATTTTAAAATGAACCTGAAGAGATGAGAGGTTAAGGCAAGTCTTAAAGCTTCAAAGAAAACATTAGGATTTAATGACTGTCAGCCAGGTTATTTTCTTCTGGTTAATGAAATTGACACCATGGTTTGAATTGTTAAATTCAGCATTAGGAAATTGTGTTTTTAAATAAGTGAGGTACAATATAGCTCCTGCAATATTTGCGTCCAGAACTTCCAAAGTACTTCTTTGCATGCAAAGTGTTTCAGGACATTATGAGGATGTAGATATATTCCTTGCCTTTTTAAGATTGGCTGAATATATGCTCAATTATCTTTATACTAAAAAGCTATGGTACAGAATTCTGGGAGCTTAGAGCTACATTCACTGCACTTCCGATGGATTCCACTAGCTGAAGAGTTTTCTGATAATGGCTTGACATTCAGTGCTGTCAGCTTTGCTCAAGTGCTGCTCTGTCACCACTGAGTCAGGAAAGTAGCATTCAAGCCCACTCAAGGGCTTGAGCACATAAACTCAGCTATTATTTCAGTGTGGGCTGATGATTTGTTACATTGTCTAAAGTGCAGACTCTCCGGTGTAATGCTAAATCAAGATCAAACTTGCCTATTCAAGTAGCTATAAATGAAACTATTGCACTATTTTAAAGAAAACAGAAATTCATTCAACCACGATCAGAAAACAAGTTAACTGATCCTCCACCTTATTTGCTGTTTGTGGGATCTTGCTGTCTACAAATAGATTTGTGTATTCAATAAGAACAAGAACAAAGAACAAAGAACATTACAGCACTGGAACAGGCCCTTTGGCCCTCCAAGCCTGCGCTGATCCATATCCTCAATCTAAACCTGCCATCTATTTTCTAAGGATCTGTGTCCCCTTGCTCCTTGCCCATTCATGTATCTGTCTAGATACATCATAAATGATGCTATCGTTTCCGCCCCTACCACCTCCGCTGGCAATGCATTCCAGGCACCCACCACTCTCTATGTGAAGAACTTTCCACGTATATCTCCCCTAAACTTTTCTTCGCTCACTTTAAACTCGTGACCCCTGGTAATTGAGTCCTCCACTCTGGGAAAAGATTTCTTGCTATCTACACTGTCAGTACCTGTCACGATTTTGTGGGCCTCAATCAGATCCCCCCCTCAACCTCCTTCTTTCCAATGAAAATAATCCTAATCTACTCAACCCCTCCTCATAACTAGCACCCTGCATACCAGGCAACATCCTGGTGAACGTCCTCTGCATCCTCTCCCAAAGCATCCACATCCTTTTGGTATTGTGGCGATGAAGAGTAGTCATTCTTTGGCTGTGAAGAACTTTTGGCTGTCCCAAGAATATGAAAGCCTTTTTGCAATTTTAAGCTCTCCCTTTCTTGGATATTTTCCTAATCAATCACTACAGAGATGTTATTACACTATTCTGGATTACAGGTCATTCTGCTACAATGTACATTTTGTTAATGCAAATTCACTATAACATGATTGACAATTTGAGGACACTGTTTCTAAAGCAAAATCTTTTAAAGTGTGTGTTGATTATAATGTGATTCTGTCTCCATTAGTTTAAATGGTGCTGCTATTGTACAATTATAACACAGGATTGCACAAAACTACCACATTATAGCAGAATCAACTGTAGTTGGGACTTGAACCTAGATTTCCTGGCTCAGTGGGACACTATCACTGCACCACAAGAACCTTTGGTTCTTCCTTTCTTAGATACTTTCAGTGAGGATCAACAATCATCACTTTTCTCTTATTGACCAGCTGACAATTGGCTTTGCCCACAAGGATTGCCAGCTTCGATGAAGAGATGTAATAGCATATACTTCTAACTCTTGGGCTAAGGGCATAAAAAATGAGAGAATAAATTGAAAGTGAAAATAAAATAAAATTTGCTTTTATTTGAAGCGGGTAGGTTACTTCACATTTTCATAAGCTTCGGTTATTAATTTAAGCAAAAGAACAGACTTGTAAAATTTTTCCAAGAAATCATAATTTAGTGAGTTTGATGGAGCCATTATATTCATGGTGAACTATGCATTAAAAATTAATTAGCTCAAGAAAGTGGTGAAAGCATAGAGCTATTTTAAGTGTCTGGATAATGTACACACATAGTGGAATATGTTTCCAAAATGATGAACATTACTGTGTCAGGTTTTGCCTCTTTTACTTCAATATGTCATGGAACTAACTCTCAGATGCATTCCATGTCAGGAGTTTCTACAGTGATAAGCCTGTTGGCTATTCTGATCCATCTTCCTCCCAACATTATTAGCAGTAAAGCAGTGTTACAAACTGAACAGCCAGTTTCACTATTGCTATACATCAAGTTTTACTCAATTCAGAATACAGAATATCCAATGTTACAAGCAATGAATGTATAATGAAAAGATATTGAGATACAGGGAACACTTTGTTACCTTAGTGCAAAGTGAAAATAAAATTAGGGTTGAACAAACTCTGATCCAAACTTTTCAAACCAGACATCACCATGACCATTCTTTGGTATGTTCAGTCCTAACTGCAAGACAGACCCAGTAAATGTTGTGGCTGCAAGGTTGTTTAGAAGGAGTTATTATCTTGGGAGTACTCAGCATTGACTCCAGATCCCATATAGTTTCATGTATCAGGTCAACATGTAAAAGGCAAACTCCTGCTGATTATGACTTATTGACTATCCCTCTTGGCTGATGAATCAGTATTCCTTCAATTTGGGGGAAGCACTGAAGGTGGTAAGGGGACAAAATGTACTTTGGATAAGCCAGGGGAGCATCAGCGTTCATCACCAAAGTTGTTTAATAGTACAATGACTGACCAAGTTGGCTGCAATCTAAAGGACAAGTGCACTAGACTTGGTTTGTGACAGATAGAGGAGGAATCAAAAGCATGAACTTTATTTCATGAAACTATGTGTCACAAATATTCATGGTAGGAATTATCACCTCAAAGTCATTGTGGTGATAAAGTCCCATCTACACACTAGATAAACTATGTTGTTTTGTGTGATACCATCACTGTGCGAAACAGGACAAACTTTCAACAGATCTAGCAACTCAAAAATGGGAATCCATGATGTATTGTTCTCTATCAGCAGCAGCTAAATTACATTCAACTGCAATCTGAAACCGTATGGCCTGGTATAGACCCCAATTCACCATTACCATAAAGCTGAGGGATCTGATCTGGTTCAATGAAGAGTGCAGGAGAACATGCCAGTAGCATAAGTAACAATGAAGTGATGATTCAAAGAATCTACAACATAAGATTACTGAGATGGGAAACAGTGGAAACAACAGTGATATACAGGGCCGAATGAACTCATTATTATTACATCAGACCTAAGCTCTGCAGTCTCCCAAGCCCAGTTGTAAATGATGGTGGACAATAAATAAACTCCCTGAATGAGGTGGATCCAAAAATATCTTTATCTTCAATGATATTAGAGTCCAGCACATTTTGCAAATGATAAGGCTAAAGCATTTGTATCCATCTTCAGAAAGAAATATCAAGTAGATGATCCATCTGGGCTACCTCCTGATATTCTCAGCATCAGAATCTTCAATGATTTCAATTCACTGCATGTGATATCGAGAAACAACTGAAGGTAATGCAAAGCTCATAGGCTGTGGGCTCTGACAATATGCAAACAATAACACTGTGGGTTTGTGCTCCAGAACTGATGTGCCCTCAGCCAAACAGCCCTAGTACAGATACAATTTGGCATATACCTGATAATGTGGAAAATTTGCCCAGGTACATTCTGCACATAAAAAAAAATGACAAATCCAATCTAGCCAATTTCCACCTTTTCATTCTACACTTATTCATCAGCAAAGTGATGAAGGGGTAATTGACAATGCATTGCTTGCTAAGGAATAATCTTCTCCTCACTCCACTCAGCTCCTGACCTCATCACAGCCTTGATTTAAACCATTCCAGATTCCAGAGATGAATTTCTCATGGAATTGAGCCTTTAGATGATTGAGTGTGACATCAAGGAGTCCTAGCAACATTGAAGTCAATGGTAATTAGGTAGAAAAGTCTCTGCTGCATATATTTATACCTAACACAAAGAAGATGATTATGATTGTTGGATATTAGTCATCTCAGTCACAGGCCATCACTGCAAGAGTTCCTTAGGGAAGTTATTTTCCGATAAACCTGTTCAGAGATGTTATTACATACTCTGGAACAGGTGGGACTTGAAACCAGGCCCTCTGGTTCAGAAGTAGGGACACTGCCACTGCACGACATAACACACTAAGTTCCTTCGACTACATATTTTCTAATCAACACATTCAGAGATGTTATTACATGTCTCTGAAGCAGGTTACACTTGCATCCAGTCTCTTGATTCAGAGGTAGGGACACCACTAGAGTACAAGAATTCCTAAATTCCTCAGGATATTGTCTTAGGTCCAAACACCTTCAGCTTCTTTACCAGTTACCTTCCCTGCATTATAAGGTCAGAAGTGAGGATATTTGCTGATGGTTACACAATGGTCAGCACTACATGGGACACTTCAGATACTAAAGCAGTCCATGTTTACAGGTCGTGAGATAGGGACAGCATGGAGAAGTGAGGACTGCAGATGCTAGAGATCAGAGTCGAAGAGTGTGGTGCTGGAAAAGCACAGCCAGTCAGGCAACTTCCAAGCAGCAAGAGAATTGACATTTCGAGAATAAGCTCATCATCAGGAAGGACAGCATCCAGAGGTGTGCAAGTTAGGTGGCCATGCTAAATTGCCCATACTGTTCAGTGATGTATAGGTTAGGTGCACTAGTTATAGAAAATGCAGGGTTACAGGCAATGGGTCTGGGTGGGATGCTCTTCAAAGGGTTGGTGTGGACTGGTTGGACCGGTTGGACTCCATGTTGTAGAGATTCTATGATATGGTATTTTATGAAGTGACAAGGAGCATTCACACCATGTAAATGCCAGGTAATGAGAATCTCCAACAAGAAAGAACCTAACCATCACCCTTTAATATTCAAGGACAATACCCTCAGAATCTCTGACTATCAATATCCTAGGGGTTACTACTAACTAGCAAATGAATTGGACAAATCAGACAAATTCAAGAGTAGATCAGAGGCTAGGAATGCTGCAGTAAGTAATTCATCTCCTGACTCTTCAAAGGCTGCCCACCATCTACAAAGCACAAGTCAGGAGTGTGATAAATATTCTTCATGGATGGGTGTAGCTCTAACAACTTAAAATCTAACATCATCCATGACAAAACAGCCCATTTTATTTGCAACCCATCCATCAATTTAACAGTCACTCGCTTCACCATCTGTGCAAAGGAGCGACATTGTGCAACCTTACACGATGAACTGCAGAAATTCACACAGGCTCCATCAACAGCACCCTTGCAAACTCACAATCTTTAACACCTAGAAGGATAAAGGCAGCAGATTCATGAGAACATTATAACCTGAAAGTTCCCCTTCAAGTCATGCACCATTCACAACCTATCTTTTCAATCCTTTGCTGTCAATGAGTCAAAATTCTGGAACTTTCTTTCTAACAGTTATGGCTTACACTCTGCATCTACCTATACCATATGGACTGCAGCAGTTCTAAAAGGCAAGTTACTAACAACTTATCTGGGCAAGTAGGGACAGACAATAAATGCAGTCCTGGCCAATGATATCCACATGAATGAATTGCAGAAAAATAATCCAGATCAAAAGTCATTACCAGAATGCTCTGGATTATAATGAGCTCAAATTTAATTAAATATACAAGCTGTATATTTTTGTTTGGAAACATTTTGTTTGTCAAAAATATTTTAAATATTGATTTTGGATAATATTTCCAGTAGCAATCAATCAAAAATATTTACAAGCAGTTGTAATGATTCTGAACTCATTAGAGAGATCAGCACAGATATTCTTTACCAAAGCACTGAGTTCAACTACTACGATAGACAAAGCAAGGGGAAATGATTTCCATTGGCAGACTAGAGTACACAAATTTACGTCAAAAGTTGGCGTTATGAATCGAACATTTTAAACAGTGAATTTTCTTGGTCTAGAATGCAATGGGTGTTGGGTGCAAAAGAGAATTGGATAAAAAAGTAAGGTGCAGCATTTGCTAAGCATAGGTTAAAAAAAAGACAATGAAACTGATTGAATAGCATGTTCAAAGAGTTGACACAGGCAGACTGGGCCAAAAAGCTGTATCATTCTAAGCTGTATCATTTAATGACTCAATGAATCTGATTGCTGTAACATTATGCAATAATTGAACTTCATACTGCCTATATTATTTGAGGGGAAGGAGAATGAAAGTCCTCTTTCTGATAACTCATATAGATTATAAAATCAAAAATCACAGGATTACTTCAGATATACATAACATGACAAGGTAAAGCTTCAGTCCATGCTACTGTGGTAATTTGTCACAGCAGAATCAGTGCTGAGGGATCTTTTACTCTTGAATTTAATTATTCACAAAAATTCAGTACGAGATTGGCAGCAATACCACTTGGGTGGCATAGTGGCTCAGTGGTTAGCACTGCAGCCTCAAAGTGCTAGGGCCCTGGGTTTGACTCCATCCTCGGGCAACTGTCTGTGTGGAGTTTGCACATTCTTCCCGTGTCTGCATGGGTTGCCTCTGGGTGCTCTGGTTACCGTCCATGGTGGATTGGCCATGCTAAATTGACTATAGTATCCAGGAATGTGCATGCTTGATGGATTAGCCATGGGAAATTCTGGGTTACAGGTATAAAGTGGTGGATCTTGGTGGGATGCCCTTTGGATGGAGGAGAAAGTGAGGACGGAAAATTCTGCAGAGCTACAGTCGAACATCGTGGTGCTGGACAAGCTCAGCAGGTTAGACAGCATCCAAAGAGCAGAGTCGATGTTTCCAGCGTAAGTCCTTCATCGTGAATGTATTATTCGATAGTCAGCGTGGACTCAGTGGGTCAGATGGCTTACTTCCCTACTGTGGAGATTAGATTAGATTAGATTAGATTACAGTGTAGAAACAGGCCCTTCGGCCCAACAAGTCCACACCGACCCGCCGAAGCGAAACCCACCCATACCCCTACATTTACCCCTTACCTAACACTACGGGCCGGGTCGGTGTGGACTTGTTGGGCCGAAGGGCCTGTTTCCACACTGTAATGTAATCTAATCAGTGCTAACCACTGTGCCACCGTGCCGCCCTAGATTCTATGATTCTAGATACACTGAACACCTGATTAAGTATTAAGAGTTGAAAAAGGAAAGTCTGTGCTCGCATGCTATGCTTAAATATTGATACATCAATTACATTACATTCACTTGTTCAACATTATGAATTTTTATCCTGCAAAAAGAAATATGAAGAATGGGTGTGTTTTTAAAAAGTGCACTCCTTAACAGAGCATATGATGCAGCCAGCATTGCAGCCTCATGACAAAATCACGGTCAGTTCATGTTAACAAAGATTGAAAACACTACTGACTGGAATAAACATTATAATAATGGAAGAAATGATTCATTCTGCCATTGATACTCAGCATATATGGGTTATGAATAACATGCATGAATTGTAGTTTATTTCTGGTATTTGGTTTCTGACTTCAGCTAGCTTTAATTTTGATTCTCTTTACTTTTAACCTGATTATATTTAATCCAATTGAATTTTTTTTAAAAGGATCAAAATGCATGTTCATAAGATGTACATACATCCAGGGGTGAACTGCCTGTGAAGTTCAATGTGGCAGAAATGCTGATGGAAGTCCACGAGGGTGGGTTTTCGCCAGCCCAATTCTATAATCCTCAAACACATTGGTCCAAACGTTATTTGATTAACTGGCTTAAAAGAGGAAACAAATTTTTGACATTGAACACAGTAAACCATCCAACATAAAGTTCTAAAGTGCAATGCTGGAAAAGCACAGCAGGTCAGGCAACATCCGAGGAGCAGGAGAATCAACTCCAGCACCTGCAGTCCTCACTTTCTCCTATCCAACATAAAGCTGTCTGGATACAGTGGAGGGAAGTGGCTGTAGCAATTAGTTCATTTCTACTCTCTTTTCTTATTCATTCTTTGAGGTGAAAATGACCATAAGACCATAATAAATAGGTCAAAAATCGCACGACAATTTGCTGATTTTAATGGTTCGAACAACCCCCAGATCCGTGGTTCCAGACACTGGACATTTAGGGAATATGAAATGAAGAAGGCAGTAGACAGGTGTTTCAGAGCAAAAGAATCTCTGCATTTATTTAAATACAAAAGTTAAGTATAATATAAGAAGTACAGAAGTACACTAACCAGTGAAATTAACATTATGAGTTAAACAGAGGACAGTAATTAAATACACTAATAAATTAAACACAGATTAAACACTATCAGAAACTTAAACAACATTTTCAATCACAGAAATTTTAATTAGGCTTCCTACCCTTGGGTTTGAATTTACTGTCACCACCCACCTTCCCCTCCCTGCTAACTAAGTTGGAAACTTTGGGGTCTCGGGAGTTTAAGCTCACCACTGAGGAAGCGTGATTTTGAAGTACTGGTGGCTGTTCCCATTTGCAGTACCCCGCACCTGGATTGGAGTGGAAGGTGTGGTGCTGGAAAAGCACAGCAGGTTAGGCAGCATCCGTGGAGCAGGAAAAGTGATATTTCAGGCAAAAACCCTTCATCAGGAATGAGGCTGGTAGCCTCGGGGGTGGAGAGATAAATGAGAGGGGTGTGGTATCTGAGAGTGCAATAGGTGGATGGAGGTGGGGGTGAAGGTGATAGGTCAGAGGGGAGGGTGGAGTGGATAGGTTCGAAGAAAGATGGATAGTTGGGGCAGGTTATGAGGGCAGTGCTGAGCTGGAAGGTTGGAACTGGGATAAGGTGGGGGGAGGGGGAATGAGGAAACTGGTGAAGTCCACATTGATGCCATGGGGTTGGAGGGTCCCAAGGCGGAAGATGAGGTGTTCTTCATCCAGGCGTCAGGTGGTTAAGGAGTGGCAATGGAGGACACCCAGTCCCTGCACGTCCTCGGTGGAATGGGAGGGGGAGTTGAAGTGTTCGGTCGGGGGCGGTGGGGTTGGTTGGTGCAGGTGTCCTGGAGATATTCTCTGAAATGCTCTGCGAGTAGGCATACTGTCTCCCCAATGTAGAGGATACTGCATCAGAAACAACGGATACAGTAAATGACTTGTGGAAGTGCAGGTGAAACTTTGATGAATGTGAAAGGCTCCTTTGGGGCCTTGGACAGAGGTGAGGGGGTAGGTGTGAGTGCAGGTTTTGCAATTCCTGCGGAGGCAGAGGGAGGTGCCAGGAGGGAAGGGTGGGTTGTTGGGGGAGGGGGCACGTGGACTTGACAAGGTATTTGCGGAGGAAACAGTCATTATAGAAAGCTGATAGGGTTGGGAAGGGAAATATATCTCTGGTGGTTGTGTTCGTTTATAGGTGGCAGAAATGGCGGAGGATCACTTTATGTATACGGAGGTTGGTGGGGAGGAATGTGAGGACCAGAAAGTTTTGTCCTTGTTGCAGTTGGAGGTGTGAGGTTTGAGGATGGAGGTGCGGGGAGTGGATGAGGAGCACTCGAGGGCATCATTAACCACGTGGGAGGGGAAATTGTGGTCTTTAAAGAAGGAAGCCATCTGGTGTGTTCAGTGGTGGAACTAGTCCCCTGGGAGCAGATGTGGCGGAGGCAGAGGAATTGAGAATAAGGGATAGCATTTTTGCAGGAGGCAGAGTGGGAGGAGGTATAATCACCACTTTCTTCTTGTCCTCTCCCCCCCACCCTATCCTAGTTTGGGTGAGATTGGGGCCTGCAATTTTAATCATTGTGGGCCCCTTCTTGCCAAATCTGTGATTGTCTTTGTGTTTTGAGATCAATTGCCTTTGAGATCAATTAACTTCCTGATAGTTAAGAATATGTGTGAATGGATTTTGATTAAGGCTGAATGTTCGGTAGTTCTGTAGGCCCCATACTGTCTGTGCTGTTTAACCCAAGGTGTAAAAGTGAGTTTTAGTTTGGAGTAATAGGTTTGGTTGATTGTTCTCTCAGAGTGGAGGTGTAAATTTGGAATTCCAAGTTGAACAATAGTCCCAAACTGAAATCATTCCGGCTCTGTGTATATTTGTTGTAGCCTGAGCTCAAGATTTTGTACACTATTTTAGATGTTAGAAAAGTCCAGGTTTAGATTAGATTCCCTACAGTGCAGAAACAGGCCCTTCGGCCCAACAAGTCCACACCAACCCTCCGAAGATTAACCCACCCAGTCCAATTTCCCTCTGACTAATGCACCAAGCACTATGGGTAATTTACCATGGCCAATTCACCTGACCTGCACACCTTTGGACTGTAGGAGGAAACCAGAGCACCCAGAGGAAACCCACGCAGACACGGGGAGAATGTGCAAACTCCACACAGACAGTCACCCAAGGGTGAGAATCAAACCTGGGACCCTGGTGTTGTGAAGCAGCAGTGCTAACCACTGAGCCACCATGCCGCCCCTAGGTTCTTGTCCAGTATTTTAGATAATGAGAATTTTTTGCCCAATTTTACAAGTTGACATGGACAAGTTGGACTGAAGGACCTGTTTCTGTGCTACGCATCTCTATGACTCTAATTATATTCAGGCAATAAATGTTGGCCCAGCCATCGATGCCCATGTCCTGTGAATGGATATTAAAATGAAGCAAGTCTTGATTCCAGTCAGGTCATGCTGCCAGAGTTGGGGCAGTTTTGCCTCTGACGTTTCCATGGAAATATGGGTGATTCCATCATTGTTAAAACAAGAGCCTGTTGTTTTTCAACTTGTCATGCATCTAAACTTATATGCACTTCCTTTTTATGATAAGAAAATGGGAATTAAATAGGCTACCTCTCGAGATTCACCTGCATTTTTATTTTGTGCGATTTTCTGCAGAAAGGGCAATGATAAAACAGAATATGGCAATTATTGTTCATGAAGTGTCAACATAGAGTCGTACAGCATAGAAATGGATCCTTTGGTTGAACTAGTCCAAGCTGCCCATGTTCCCTAACCAAACTA
Source organism: Chiloscyllium plagiosum (assembly GCF_004010195.1). NCBI lineage: Eukaryota > Metazoa > Chordata > Chondrichthyes > Orectolobiformes > Hemiscylliidae > Chiloscyllium > Chiloscyllium plagiosum. Next base: position 61,015,740 of record NC_057723.1, on the reverse strand, counting down.
GTTCCACCTCCAAAGCACTTGGTTCATATCCCTCCAAATCTTTCCTATTTAGATTAGATTTAGATTTAGATTAGATTACAGTGTGGAAACAGGCCCTTCGGCCCAACAAGTCCACACCGACCCGCCGAAGCGAAATCCACCCATATCCCTACATTTACCCCTTACCTAACACTACAGGCAATTTAGTATGGCCAATTCACCTGACCCTGCACATCTTTGGATGGTGGGAGGAAACCGGAGCACCCGGAGGAAACCCACGCAGACACGGGGAGAACGTGCAAACTCCACACAGTCAGTCGCCTGAGGCGGGAATTGAACCCGGGTCTCTGACGCTGTGAGACAGCAGTGCTAACCACTGTGCCACCGTGCCGCCTTATTCATGAACGTATCCAAATGTCTTTTAAACATTAGAGCTGTACCTACATCCATCACTTTTGCTCTGGCGGCTCATTCCACATATGAACAGCTCTCTGTGTAAAAAACTTACCCCACATGTCCTTATTAAATTTTTCTCCTCTCACCTTGAAAATATGCTCCCTTGTTTTGAACTCCTCCACCCGAGAGAAAAGACTTTGGTCATTCACCTTAGCTGTTCCTCTTATACTTTTATTACCTCGGTAAGGTCACCTCTCAACCTCCTACGCTCCAGTGTAAAATGTCTTTTCAGTCTATTTTTATATCTCAAACACTCCATTGCCAGCAACATCCTCATTTTTTTTAATGAACACTCTCCAGTTTAATAATATAACAGGGTGACCAGAACTGCACACAGTACTCCGGAAGAGGCCTCACCAATGTCCTGCACAACCTCAACATGATGTTCCAATGCACATATTCATAGATCTGAGTAATGAAAGCAAGCATGCGAAGTACTTTCCTAACCACCTTTCTTTGTATTCAATGCCAATTGCCCATTCCTGTCAAGTATCAGCATCAGAACGACTCACCCATGAGTGCTCAATGATAAAAGCTAGGAGTGAATAAAGCGCTGGATGGAACATGAGTTAGCAAGAAGAATTAGAGAACAAATATAAGGAAGGAGCCCTTGAAAGATAGCAGGACAGGTGATATGTATCATTACCATTGCAACCTAGATTTTAAGGATCCAGCTATGAGTCATAGAGTCATAGAGATGTACAGTATGGAAACAGACCCTGCGGTCCAACCTGTCCATGCCGACCAGATATCCCAACCTAATCTAGTCCCACCTGCCAGCATCCGGCCCATATCCTCCAAACCCTTCCTATTCATATTACCATCCAAATGCCTCTTAAATGTTGCAGTTGTACCAGCCTCCACCACTTCCTCTGCCAGCTCATTCCATACACGTACCACCCTCTGTGTGAAAACATTGCCCCTTAGGTCTCTTTTATATCTTTCCCCTCTCACCCTAAACCTATGCCCTCTAGTTCTGGACTTCCCGGTCCCAGGGAAAAGATTTTGTATATGTCCTTTCCATCAAACGCATATCCTAAGATTTTTTTTTCTAGCCTTGATCCTGTTGGAGCAACATCTCTGTGATACTCACAAAATCATAGCTGTCAATGTCAATCTGCACTACAACCTCATCTACCTTGTTTCGTATGCTGCATGCATCTGAGTACAATATCTTTAAGTCCTGCGTTAACTGCCTCCTTTCTCATAGGTGCCCCCTTATCCGTTAGGGGCTGAAGTTCAGTTCTTGATCCTTTCCATACTCTCTATCCTAATATCTGAAAACTTCTATAACCTCTGCTGCACCCTCCTCTCCTTTAATGTTTTCCTTAATTTTCCATGCAATTGAACCCACGCCCCCCTGTTTGGTTAAAGCCGTATCCACATCCGAGTTATGCAATTTGCAAGGACTCTGATCCCAACCTGATCCAGGTGCAGTCTGTCTCACTGGAACAGCTCTCTCCTTCCCCAGTACTGGTGCCAATTTCCCATTAATTTCAAATAATCTTCTCCACACTGATCTTGGAGCCATGGGCTTATCTTTTAAATCTTGTTGACACTGCACCGATTAGCATATTCCCTCAGCAGAACCTCTTCCCTCTTTCTCCCGACATTGTTGGTACTTTTGTGGACCTCGACAACTGGATCTTTCTGCTCCCACTCCAAGTTCCTCTGAAGCCCAGGTAAGACACCTTCAATCCAAACACCAAGCAGAAACAAAGCTTTAGAACTCTTGATTCTGGACTGTCTATTCCCCTGACTATACAATCCCTGATGACAATTACGTTTCTCTTTTCTTCCCTGGTTTGAATCATGCCTTGTACCACCACGCTGTGATCAGTTTGCACATCCTCCTTACAGCCCCTCCTCGCATCCACACAGGGAGCAAGAATCCCAAAGCTGCTTGCCGGGGCTCCTTGGAACTATGCCTCTACCTGCCTCGCTCATGGTCAGACCCTCCTGTCTCTGACCACTGACTGAATTCGAAGTCATTAATCCAAGGGGAGCACTGCCTCCTGAAACATAGCATCCAGGTCACTCTCTCTGACGTGTCGCAGTGTTCGAAGCTCAGACTGCAGATAATCAAATCTGAACTATTCTTCCTCAAGCAACCAACACTCGCTCCAGACGGGGTCACTACGGACCACAAAAAGGAACCACCAGTCCCCACATCATACAGAAACAATACATTAAGGGGTTTTTCATCTCCATGCTATCTACTTAGTTTTTAATTTGATTTTTAAAAAACATCCTTTTGATGTTTTACTTTGGAACCCATTTCCCTCATTTACCTTCAACCTGAAAGCAACCAATGACAGGCAGACAAATGTGTAGCTTTCACCAACCAATGAACATAGAACAGTACAGCACAGAACAGGCCCTTCAGCCCACGATGTTGTGCCGACCATTGATCCTCATGTATGCACCCTCAAATTTCTGTGACCATATGCATGTCCAGCAGTCTCTTAAATGTCCCCAATGACCTTGCTTCCACAACTGCTGCTGGCAATGCATTCCATGCTCTCACAACTCTCTGTGTAAAGAACACCTCTGACATCCACTCTATACTTTCCTCCTACCAGCTTAAAACTATGACCCCTCGTGTTGGTCATTTCTGCCCTGGGAAATAATCTCTGGCTATCGACTCTATCTATGCCTC
>NC_057723.1:60997306-61011538 GCF_004010195.1 Chiloscyllium plagiosum | reverse complement strand
AAATGCCTTTGTGTTCTCCCTAATCCGTTTTGCCAAGCCTTTCTCATAGCCCCTCCTGGCTCTCCTCAGACCATTTCTGAGCTCCTTCCTCACCTGCCTGTAATCCTTTAGAGCTGAGCTTGACCCTAGCTTCCTCCACTTATGTAAGCTACCTTCTTCCTTTTGACGAGAAGCTCCACTGCTCTCATCATCCAAGTTTCCTTTACCTTACCCCTTCTTGCCTGTCTCAGAGGGACATATTTATTTATGATGACTCGCAACAACTGTTCCTTAAACAGTCTCCACGTGTCTATAGTGCCTTTACCATGGAACAATTGCTCCCAGTCCATGCTTCCTAACTCATGTCTAATCACATCATGGTTTCCTCTTCCCCAATTAAATATCCTCCCATTTTGCCTAATCTGCTCCTTCTCCATAGCTATGTAGAATGTGAGGCAGTTGTGGTCAATATCACCAAAATGCTCTCCCACTACAAGATCTAATACCTGCCCTGGCTCGTTTCAGAGCACCAAGTCTAGAATGGCCTCTCCCCTCGTTGGCCTGTCAATGTACTGAGTTAGGAAACCCTCCTGAACACACCTTACAAAAACAGCTCCATTAAAATCTTCTGTTCGAAGGAGGTTCCAATCAATATTAGGAAAGTTAAAGTCACCCATTACCACACCCCTACTACGTCCACACTTTTCCAAAATCTGCCAACCTACGCTTTCTTCCATCTCCCTGCTGCTGTTGGGGGGCCTGTAGTAAACCCCTAACGAGGTGACTGCTCCCTTGCTGTTCCTAATTTCCACCCATACTGACTCGGTAGGCAGATCTTCCTCGACAATGGAAGCTTCTGTAGCTGTGATACCCTCTCTGATTAGTAGTGCTACACCCCCTCCTCTTTTTCCCCCCTCCCTATTCTTTTTAAATGCTCTAAACCCTGGAACATCCAGCAACCATTCCTGCCCCTGAGAAACCCATGTCTCTGTTATGGCCACAACATCATAGCCCCAGGTACTGATCCATGCTCTAAGTTCATCACTTTTATTCCTGATAATTTTAACTGATCTCTTTAACTTTAACTGATCCCTTGGTTCCTTGCCAGGAAAATCCTTCTCACTAGAAGTCATGGCTTTTCTGTGACATCACTGTGTGTGTTATGCTGGGCCCCGACTCTGGGCTTCAATTGATCATTTTAAAAAGACCTTACAAACAACGAGCCAAGATATAAGCAAAAAGCATCTCCTGCCCTCTGCACCAAATTCTGGCACTGCCCACAAATTCCCCGAACTGTGTACTCACTCAGGCTCTCTCTCTCACTCCGGATGTGATCTCGCTTTCCTGACAGTGCGCAGTTTACCTTGAGTTCTCCGGTGGGAACGCAAGTGAGGTGACTGAGCAATTCTCCGGGCAGGAGAACGGTTTCTCTGCAGTGTGGGTTCGCTGGTGTACACGTAACTTGGATCAGTGAGCGAATCCCTTCCTGCAGTCAGAGTAGGTGAATGGCTTTTCTCCAGTGTGAGTTCTTTGGTGGGAACGCAAGTTCCCTAACTGACTGAATCCCTTCCCGCATTCAGGGCAGGTGAATGGTGTTTCTCCTGTATCAGTTCTCTGGTGTGAATGTAAGTGGGATAACTGAGTGAATGTTTTCCCACAGTCAGAGATGGTGTACAGTTTCTCTCCAGTGTGAGTTCGCTGGTGTGACTTTAAGTTCGTTAACTGACAATCTCTTCCCGCATTCAGAGTGGGTGAATGGTTTCTCTCCAGTGTGAATTCTCTGATGTTGATGCAAGTGTGTTAACTGAGCAAATCCCTATCCACATTCAGCACAGGTGAATAGTTTCTCTCCAGTGTGAGTTCTCTGGTGCCGAAGGAAAGTGGATGAATTAATGAATCTCTTCCCACACTCAGGACAGGGGAACAGTTTCTCTCCAGTGCAAGTTCTCTGGTGTTGCTGCAATTGGAGTAACTGACCACATCCCTTCCTGCGATCAGAGTGGGTAAATGGTTTCTCTCCAATGAGAGTTGTCTGATGTTTACGTAAGCTGGAAGACCAAGTGAATCCCTTTCCACGCACAGAGTAGGTGAATGGTTTCTCTCCAGCGTGAGTTCTCTCGTATTGCTGCAATAGGGATAACTGACCAAATCCCTTCCTGCGGTCAGAGTGGGTGAATGGTTTTTCTCCAGCATGAGTTCTCTGGTGTTGCGGCAATTGGGATAACTGACCAAATCCCTTCCTACGGTCAGAGTGGGTGGATGGTTTTTCTCCAACATGAGTTCTCTGGTGTTGCGGCAATTGGGATAACTGACCAAATCCCTTCCTGCGGTCAGAGTGGGTGAACGGTTTTGCTCCAGCGTGACTTTTCTGGTGCTGAAGTAAATTGGAGGAGTTACTGAATCTCTTCCCGCAGTCCGAGCAGGTCAATGTTTTTCCTCTGCTGTGATTTCCCTAGTGTTGATGTAAGTTGGATAACCGAGTGAATCTCTTCCCACACGCAGGACAGGGGAACGGTCTTTCTCCAGTGTGAGTTCTCTGGTGTGATTCTAAGTTGGATAACTGAGTGAATTTCTTCCCACACTCAGGGCAGGTGAATGGTTTCTTTCCAGTATGAGTTCTCTGGTGTTTAAGTAAGTTGGAGAACTGAGCAGATCCCTTCCTGCAGTCAAAACAGGTGTACGGTTCTTCTCCAGTGTGGGTTCTCTAGTGTGACTTTATGTTTGCTAACTGACTGAACCCCTTCCCACCTTCAGTACAGGTGTATGGTTTTTTCACCAGTGTGGGTTCACTGGTGTTGAAACAAGTGGGATAACTGAGCAAATCCTTTCCCACAGCTAGAGCAGGTGAATGGTTTCTCTCCAGTGTGAATTCTCTGGTGCTCAGATAGAGAAGAAGCTTCTGAGAATTAGTGTGAGGAGATGGTTACATTGGAATTTCTTTTGCCCATGGATTTGATACAATGATAGATGGAACTTCAGAATTATGCTCCACATGGAATGTATGCCAGTTTTAAGTTTGTGGATGTAGGTTTGCTCGCTGAGCTGGAAGGTTCATTTCCAGAAGTTTTGTCACCCTACTAGGTAACATCTTCAGTGGGCCTCTAAGCGAAGCACTGTTGATAATTCCTGCTTTCTATTTATATGTTTGGGTTTACCATTAGACAAACAGGCAGAAAACTAGCCACCAGGATACATGAAAATCAACTAGCCACAAAACAACATGACCCCCTCTCACTAGTATCCTTACATACAGAGGATGAAGGATACCACTTCAACTGGGAAAACACATCCATTCTAGGACAAGCCAAACCGAGACATGCATGAGAATTCCTAGAAGCATAGCATTCCAACTGGAATTCTATCAACAAACACATCTAGTTAGACCACATTTACCACCCCCCTTGAAAAAGAACAGGAAACGACATCACCACAGGAAATGATGTCACCACAGGAAATTACATCACCAACCCAAAGAAACCCAAACATATAAATAGAAAGCAGGAACTAGAAACAGTGCTTTACCCGGAGGCCCACTGCAGATGTTACCTAGTAGGGTGATGAAACATCTGGAAATAATGAACCTTTCAGCTCAGCGAGCAAACCTACATCCAGAACTTCAACCTGAGCTACAAATCTTCACAAAACTCGCTAAGTTTTAAGTTTATTAACAATGAAGTTTTCAATACTCTGAACTGTAAACGATCCTGTCACAGATGTTCACTGTCATTGGCAGTGCAGTATCTGTGGTGGATATGATCTGAATGTTAGCACAACATGTGAATGATTTCCCATTTGAATTTCAGCCACTCTTCCTGTATTGTATAGAGACAGAGAGTCATAGAGATGTACAGCATGGAAACAGACCCTTCGGTCCAACCCGTTCATGCCGACCAGATATCCCAAATCGATCTAGTCCCACCTGTCAGCGCCTGGCCCATATCCTTCCAAACCCTTCCTATTCATATACCCATCCAAATGCCTCTTAAATGTTGCAATTGTACCAGCCACCACCACTTCCTCTGGCAGGTCATTTCATATACGTACCACCCTCTGCGTGAAAAAGTTGCCCCTTAGCTCTCTTTCATATCTTTCCCTTCTCACCATAAACCTATGCCCTCTAGTCGATAGAAAGGAGACCAGAATTGCACACAATATTTCAACAGTGACCTAACCAATGTCCTGTACAGCCGCAACATGATCTTCCAACTCCTGTACTCAATAGTCTGACCAATAAAGGAAAGCATACCAAATGCCTTCTTCACTATCCTATCTACCGGCGACTCCACTTTCAAGGAGCTATGAACCTGCACTCCAAGGTCTCTTTGTTCAGCAACACTCCCTAGGACCTTAGCATTAAGTGTATAAGTCCTGCTAAGATGGTAGAATGTCTCTGCAACTACCTGTCCTCGTGCCAGAGTCCAGTGGAAAGGTACTAAATATTTGCTGCAAAGATATCCTCTATTTGTCTAATTTTTTGCTGAAAGGTACCTCAGTGTAACATGACTGCTTCTCATAACAGTTCATCTTCAGCCAATTACACTTCTATGAAGCCTTCGTGTGCACATTTTCCATGTGATGGAAACTTGTTAGAATGAGAAAGAATAACAAGCTTTCCAAATTTTGGACACAATTACAGTTTTGGCTGCAAAACAGAGTTTGATTTGCACAAGTTTTTTCCTGAAATCTTTCTCATAGTTTCTAATAACATTTCAAAATACATCAAATGCAAGCATCATAATGCAAGCACTGTACTCTGCTCATAGGCTAAATATAGAGATCAAATAACTGAATTAATAATCATAATTCAAGTTTTGTGAGGTTTCGCACTGAGTAATCTGGCTACTGCATTTCCTGTGTTCAATATTACACTTCAAAGTTACGTGATTGACTATAAATTGTATCGTGAACTCAGGGGAGGTGGGCAATGTCACTGGATGTCACTGCCCAGACTAATGTCTCTGGGGAGACATTTAAATTCCACCACTGCAGCAGATAGAAATTAATTTTGATGAATAAATCTGCAATTTTAAAAATCTAGTCTCAGCATTGCTGACCGTTATCGATTACTGTAAAAGACCCATCAAGTTCATTAAGGTCCTATGGGGAAGAAAATCTGTCTTCCTTACAGTATGACCTACCTGTGAGTCTTTCTTAGATTCCCCTACAGTGTGAAAACAGGCCCTTCGGCCCAACAAGTCCACACTGACCATCCGAAGAGCAACCCATCCAGACCCATTCCCCTAACTCTACGGGCAATTTAGCATGGCCAATTCACCTGACCTGCATATCATTGGACTGTGGGAGGAAACTGGAGCACCCGAAGGAAACCCACGCAGACACGGGGAGAATGTGCAAACTCCACACAGACAGAACGAGGGTGGGAATTGAACCCGGGTCTCTGGCGCTGTGAGGCAGCAGTGCTAACCACTGAGCCACCTTTCTTCCTTTCCTCTCTCTCTCTTCCCTCTCTGCTTTCCTCGGCTTTTAGTCATAATTCATTGATTCTTAGCTGTCCCTTGAAACTCTCAGCAAGTCACTCAGATAAAGGGAAGTTAGGAATGGACAACAAATACTAACTTTGGCAGGACATAGCATGTTGTGAACCTTGAAAGGGTTCAGAAATGATTTACAAGGATGTTGCCAGGCTTGAAGGGTTTGACCTATAGGGAGAGGCTGAATAGGTTGGAGCTGTTTTTCCTGGTGCATCAGGGACTGTGGGGTTTATAAAATCTTGAGGGACATAGATAGGGTAAATAGACAATTTCTGAAGAAGGGCTTATGTCCGAAACATCGATTCTCCTGCTCCTCGGATGCTGCCAGGCCTGCTGCGCCTTCCCAGCACCACACTTTTCAACAATAAATAGACAAGGTTCTTTCCCTGGGGTGGGGGAATCTAGGACGAGAGGGTAAATGTATAGGGTGAGAGAGTGAAAATTTAAAATGGACCGAAAGGGCAACTTTTTCATGCAGAAAGTGATGCCTGTATGGAATGAGTTACCAGAGGAAGTGGTGGAGGCTGGTATAATTGCAACATTTAAAAGGCATTTGGATGGATAAGTGAATAGGAAGGGTTTAGAGGAATATGGGCCAAATGCTGGTAAATGGGACTAGATTAGGTAAAGATATCTGGTTGGCAATGGACGAGTTGGACCTGTGTTGTATATCTCCATGACTCCAGAGGAGGTATGGTTAGTAAGTTTGCAGGTGACACTAAAATTGGAGGTGTAGTGGACAGTGAAGAAGGTTACCTCAGAGTACAACAGGATCTTGATCAGGTAGACCACTGGGCTGAGGAGTGGCAGATGGAGTTAATTTAGATAAATGTGAGATGCTGAATTTTGGAAAGGTAGATCAGTGCAGGACTTTTACACTTAATAGTAAGGCCCTGGGGAGTGCTGTTGAACAAAGACACCTTGGAGTGCAAGTTCATAGTTCCTTAAAAGTGGAGGCACAGGTCGGCATAATAATGAAGAAGGTGTTTGATATGCTTGCCTTTATTGTTCAGAGCATTGAGTATATGAGTTGGGAGGTCATGTTGAGGCTGTACAGGACATTGGTTCAGCCACTTTTGGAACATTGTCTGCAATTCTGGTCTCCCTGCTATCAGAAGGATGTTGTGGAACTTGAAAGGGTTCAGAAAGGATTTACAAGGATGTTGCCAGTGTTGGAGAGTTTGAACTACAGGGAGAGACTGAATGGGCTGGGGCTATTTTTCCTGGACTGTCAACAACTGAGGAATGACCTTATAGAGGTTTATAAAGTCATGAGTGGCATGGATCAGGTAAATAGGCAAGGTCTTTTCCCTGAGGTGGGGAGTCCAAAATGAAAGGGCAGAGTTTTAAGGTGAAAGGGGAAAGATATAAAAGATACCCAAAGGGCAACTTTTTCATGTGGGGGATGTGGGGTGTATGTAATGAGCTGCCAGAGGAAGTGTAGAGGCTGGTTTGATTACAACATTTAAAAGGTATCTCGATGGGTATAATAATAGGAAGAGGTTAGTGGGATTTGGACCAAATGCGACTAAGATATCTGATTGGCATGGATGAGTTTCAGCAAAGAGTCTGTTTCTATGCTTTATATCTCTATGATTCTGTGACTCACAATTCCATGAAAGAGTAGACCAAAATGCAGTATGTCCTATTTTTAAGCTTTTCTATTTTACTCAAGAGTTCTGTAGCGGTGTCTCAACACATTCTCATACTATTCTTTGAGCATGTCTTGCAAGTTATATTGACCTGTAATACACAAAGAGCTATTCCCTTCAAATTCTAAGTTTTGAAAAAGCACCAATAACGTGTTTAAATTCAAATGTACATTGATCTTGTTTGCATTTATACAGTGTTTCTTTTTATTGTGTTTTGTCAGACTCAGTGGTGGCTCAAATAGAAGAGCACCCTTCTAGTATCCAAATATTACTTTGCTGTCTCTTTCTGATTTGCATGTGTACAGTTCTCTGTATTCTATTCCAACCATGCAAAATGATTACTGTTTTCTCCACTGATTTCAATCAGGGAAACATTTGCAGCTCTGCATCTGGTTTAAGGCTAATTGGCTCAATTTAATTCAAATCATGTCAAACTAGATTCCTGAACAAAAGTCATCTGCTCTTTCCAATGCAAACCATTGAACCTAATTGTTACTTTTACTGACACCTTGTGCTGTTTCTCTTTTACATTTCAACAGTAAATGTGGAGTCATGCAAGATAAAGGACTTAGCCCGTGTGGTCATTTGCAAAGAAAAATAACAGTCCTGAAGTGACTGCATCTAGCTCTAGGTGATTGCACGAGTGGCGGGGGGAGAGGTGTTGGTAGGGTGGAGGGTCGGGGGCGGAGTGGATATGCACTTCTTTTCTTCAGTGAATGGTGCTATATCTTGTCTTTGATTTTCTGCATTCATTTCAAATCTCACTTGTGCAATTGAAAGTCAATTGGTCAATACCTTTATGTCTTTACTTTAAACAAATCTATTCTTTATTTTAATAAGAATGTAATACACAGGAACAGAAGTAGGCCATTTGGCTCATCAAATCTGCTCTAACATTCAATGTGATTATGGTTGATCTGATAATCCTCAATTCTACCTTCTTGTCTTACCCTCATAACCCTTGATTCTCTTACTCATTAAAAAATTGCCCATCTCAGCTTTGAATATACATAATGATTAAACCTTGACAGTCTCTGTAGTAAAGAATTCCACAGATTCCTTATCCTCTGAGACAAAAATTTCTTCTTATCTCTACTGTAAATGGTGATCCCTTACACTGAGATTACGTTCTGTAGTCCTACAGACTTCGACAAGGGGAAACAATCTCTTGTCACAACTTACTCAGGCAGAACCCTAAAAATCAAACCCCACTATTCCTGGAGTCCTCACCAAACTATTTTTTTAATCAAAGGACCCAGAATCCCCAATTTACCTGAATGACAAATGTAGCTTAACAGAAATCATGGACTAAGTTTCTATACTTAAAAAAATGTGATAACCCCGAGAAAGATCATGGGGATTCAAGGACTAATATTATTGTAGAGGTTATTGAGTAACAGTTCTTTTTGGAAATGGCAACAGACCATGCCCAGTTGGAACTCATCACATGAGCACTTTATAAAGCCAAACCAAGCCCTTTAACAGGTTTTGCAAGTCAATAATTCACTGGAAACATAGATGAGTTCCTGGTAGTAGTTAATAAATGAAAAGGATACCATATTTTTTTTGATGAAAAAAAATGTTCAGTTGTTTGTAAAAGCATTTCTAAATGTAGAAAAAATAATGGCTGTATTTTGTGATAAACAATAAAAGATGTTCCATTCCAGTCAGGCTTCCTGAGTTATCACAACAAGAATTACCATTAGTTACAAATAAGTAGATTACAACTGCAGGTAAACATCTATGAATTGTTGACATGTAATTCCACTACCCTGTCTTTTTCCTATAAACCTTCATTCCCTTAATGATTTTTAAAAAAAATCTGTTTATTTCAGCCTTGATTAATGATCAAGTTTCAACAGCCCACATATTTACTAGCCTCTGACAGTAAAAATTCTCCCCATCTCTGTTTTATATGTGTTTTTAAAATTATTTATTAATTTCTTTAACTGCTGCACTCCACCTGCTATGAGTTGACCCACAATGCTATGAGGGAGGGAATGCCAGGATTTTGACACAGCCACATGAAGAAATGGTGATATATTTCCAAGTCAGGATAGTGAGTGGTTTGGAGGGAAACTTGAATGTTGTGGTTTTCCCACATATCTGCTGCCCTTGTCCTTGTAGATGGAAGTAGTTGTGGGTTTGGAAGGTGCTGCATAAGAATCCTTGAATTTCTGCAGTGCACCTTGTGGACAGTACCCACTACTGCTACTAAACGTCAGTGGTGGAGGAAGTGGATGCTTGTGGAGGTAGTTGAAAAATGTGGTGCTTGGAAAACACAGCAGGCCAGGCAGCATCCGAGGAGCAGGAGAATCGATGTTTCGGGCATAAGCCCTTCTTCAGTACCAAGCAAGCATGCCTACTTTGACCTGGATGGCGTCAAGCATCTTGAGTGTTGTTGGGGCTGCACTCATCCAGGTAAGTGAGGAGTATATCATCACACTCCTGACTTTTGCCTTGTGGACAGGCTTTGAGGATTCACGAGGTGAGGTACTTGCCATAGTATTCCTAGCTTCTAACCTGCTGTTGTAGCTAGTGTATTTAACTGGTGAGTCTAGTTGAGTTTCTAGTCAATGATAACTCCCAGGATGTTGATAATGGGGGATTCAATGATAGGAGGGCTGTGGTTATTGGTGATGGTCACAACCTGGCATTTGTGTGGCATGAATCTTACTTTCCACTTGTCAGCCCGAGCCTGGATATTGTCCAAATCTTGTTGCATTTGAATATGGACTGCTTCAGTATCTGAGGAGTTGTGAATTGTACTGAAAATTGTGTGCTCTTTAGTGAATATCCTCCCTGTAAGTTATCTGAAAGAATAATGGGGTGGTTATAGGAGGGGATTTTAACTTTCCAAATGTAAACTAGGACTGCCATAGTGTTAAGGGAGAGGAATTTATTAAATGTGTACAAGAAAAAATTCTGATTTATTGTGTGGATGTACCTACCAGACAAGGTGCAAAACTTGACATACTCTTGGGAAATAAGGAATATAGGTGACTGAGGCATCGGGGGGAACACTTTGGAGCCAGTGACCATAATTCTATTAGTTTAAAATAGTGTTAGAAAAGGATGGAATGGATCTAAAAGTTAAAGTTCTAAATTGAAGTTTGCAAATTTTAATGGCATTAAACAAGAACTTTCAAAAGTTGATTGGAACAGATGTTCACAGCTAAAGGGATGGCTGGAAAGCCTTCAAAAATGAGATAACAAGAGACCAGAGACAGTATGTTCCTGTTAGAGTGGAGGGCAAAACTGATAAGTACCTGTATAGAGAATGTTGGATGACTACAGATATTGAGGTTTTGGCCAAGAATAAAAAGGAAACATATTTCAGGTATAGACAGCAGAAATTAAGTTATTCTCAAGAAGGGTATAAAAGCAGTAGGAGTAGACTTAAGAGGTGAATCAGGAGGGCAAAAAGGGGACATGAGATAGCTTAGAAAAATAGGGTTAAAGAGAATCCAAAAGGATTCTACAAATACATTAAAGACAAAAGGGCAACTCGAGAGAGAATAGTGCCCGATAAAGACCATAAGGCCACTAATTTGTGGTACAACGGGAGATGGGAGAGATATTAAATCAGTATTTTGCATCAGTATTTACTGTGGAGAAGGATTTGGAAGATAGAGAATGTGGGGAAAATAAATAGCGACATCTTGAAAAATATCCACATTCCAGAGGAGGACATGCTGGGTGACTTAAATGCATAAAAGTAGTTACATTCCTGGAACCTGTTCAAGCACACACTAGAACTCGGTGGGAAGCTAGAGAAAAGATTGCTGGGCCCCTTGCTGAGATATTTGTATCATCAATAGCCAAAGGCAAAGTGCCAGAAGGCTGGAAGTTCACGAATGTGGTGCCATTATTTCAGTAAGGTGGTAAGGAAACAACAGGGAACTATAAATAGTTACCCTGATATCAGTGGTGGGCAGGTTATTGGAGGGAATCCTGAGGGACAGGATTTACATGTATTGGAAAGACAAGGACTGATTAGGGATAGTCAATATGGCTTTGTGCATGGGAAATCATGTCTCGCGAATTTGATTCAGTTTTTTAAAGATGTAACAAAGAGAATTGGTGAGGGCAGAGCGGTGGACGTGATCTATATGCATTTCAATAAGACGTTCAACAAGGTTCCTCATTAGAGACTGGTTAGCAAGGTTAGATCACTCACAGTATAGGGAGAACTAGCTATTTGAATACAGACCTGGCTTGATGATAGAGGACAGACAGGTGGAGGGTTGCTTTTCAGATTGGACCTGTGACCAGCGGAGTGCCACTAGGTTAGTTGCTGGGTCCACAGCTTTTGGTCATTTTTATAAATGATTTGGATGTGAACATAAGAGGTATATTGAATACATTTGCAGATGACATCAAAATTGGAGGTGATGTGGACAGTGTAATCACAGTGTATGTGACAGGTTACCAGGTTACCACAGAGTACAATGAGATCTTGACCAGATGGGACAATGGATTGAAGAGCTTAATTTAGATAAATGTGAGGTTCTGCATATTGGAAAGGCAAATCAGAGCAGGACTTATACACTTAATGGTATGGTCATTGGGAATATTGTTAAACAAGGAGAACTTGGAGTGCAGCTTCATTATTCATTGAAAGTGGAATCACAGGTAGATAGGATAGTGAAGAAGGCGGTTGATATGCTTGTCTTTATTGGCATTGAGTATAGAAGTTTAGAGGTCATGTTGCAGCTGTATAGGACATTGGTTAGGTCATAGTGGACTTCAACAGTTTCCTCATTTCCCCTTCCCCCACCTCACCCTAGTTCCAAACTTCCAGCTCAACACTGTCCCCATGACTTGTCCGGACTTGTCCTACCTTCCTATCTCCTTTTCCACCTATCCACTCCACCCTCTCCTCCCTGACCTATCACCTTCATCCCCTCCCCCACTCACCCAATGTACTCTATGCTACTTTCTCGCCACCCCCACACTCCTCTAGCTTATCTCTCCACACTTCAGGCTCACTGCCTTTATTCCCAATGAAGGGCTTTTGTCCGAAACGTCAATTTCACTGCTCCTTGGATGCTGCCTGAACTGCTGTGCTCTTCCAGCACCACTAATCCAGAATCTGGTTTCCAGCATCTGCAGTTATTGTTTTTACACCATTGAAATATTGCATGCAATTCTGTTCTCCCTGCTATAGAAAGGATGTTGTGAAACTTGAAAAGGTTCAGAAAATATTTACAAGATGTTGCCAGTGTTGGGGGTTTTGACCTATAGGGAGAAGCTGTATAGGCTGGACTATTTTCCCTGAAGTGTCAAAGGCTGTGGGGTAACCTTACAAAATCATGAGGGTCATGCATCAGGTAAAGAGCCTCCCCCAAGGGAAGGACTTGGGGGAGTCCAAAACTAGAGGGCATAGGTTTAAGGTGAGAGGAGAAAAATTTAAAAGGGACCCAAGGGGCAAATGTTTCACACAGAGGATATATTGAATAAGCTGCCAGAGGAAGTGGTGGAGGATGGTACAATTACAATAGTCAAAAAACATCTGGATGGGTATTTGAATGGGAAGGGTTTAGCTGGATATAGGCCAGATGCTGGTGAATGAGACTAGATTTATTTAGGATATCAAATCGGCACAGATGAATTGGACAGAAGGATCTATTTCCGTGCTGTTTATCTCTATGGCTCTATGACTTCTGACATTATGACTGAGGGAATGTCATTGATGAAACAGCTGAAGATGTTTGGACCTAGGACACTACCATGAGAGACTCGTGCAGAGATGTTCTGGAGCTGAAATGACTGACCTCCAATGACCACAGCCAGCTTCCTATGCATCAAATTTAACTCCATCCACTGGATGTGCCCTGATAGAATAGAAATTTATTGTCACATATCCTCAATATGTATAGTGAAAAATTTATACATCGCCATTTACAGTTGCCAATTACAGTAACTAAGCACAGCTTCTTTTGTTATAAGATCTGTTTCAGAAATAAAATGTCCAGAAGAGTTCAGTGCAGCAGATCACACTGGCACTTAGCTTCTAATCCACACCAGGCTCTGGCTCCACTTTGTACCGGTGACACACTATGCTGGGAGGCTGCTGCAGGAGGCTGGAAGGTCACCATGCCATGATGGGAGGCCACTGTGCCAGGCTGGGACTCGTCACCAAATGCCAGAAATTATGGCTTGCTGAAGGCTGGGAATGTCGCCCACTGGAGGCCCCAAATTGTCACCAGAAGTTGACAATCATCGCTCGCTGGAGGTCGGGGATTGTTGCTCTTTGCTGGAGGTCGCTGGGGGCTGAGAATCGTCATTGAAGGCCAGGACTCGAAGGGAAGAAAAGAAAAAGGAGAAGAAGAAGAAAAAAAGCATGAGGAGTCAAAAAAGAGAAGGGAAAGAAAAGAAGAAGAAGAGCGGCGAAGTGGATGTGCTCCAGCTGGAGTGTTCTACTCTGCCACCATCTTGTAGAGAACAATGATACCCATTTTTGCTCGGGCTCCTTGGTGCCAAACTTGGTCTAATGCAATGTTGAAATCAAGGGGCTGTTGCTCTCACCTCACCTCTGGAATTCAGCTTTTTTGTTCATGTTTCAACCAAGGCTGTACTGAAGTCAGGAGCTGAGTGGCCCTGGCGGAACCCAAAATAGGCATCACTGAGCAGGTTATTGCTAAATAGGTACTACTTGATAGCACTACTGAGGACACTTTCCATCACTTTACTGTGATCGAGAGTAGACTGATGGGGCAGTAACTGGCTGGGTTGAATTTGTCCAGCTTCTTATGTATTGGACATACCTGGACAATTTTCCACATTGTTAGGTATGTTATTCCAGAATTGTAACTGCACTCGAACAGCTTGGGTAGGGGAGTGGCGAGTTCTGAAGTACAAGTCTTCAGGAACATTACTGGAATGTTGTCAGGGCTCACAGTCATAGAACATAGAAGAATACAGCGCAGTACAGGCCCTTTGGCCCTCGATGTTGCGCCGATCCAAGCCCACCTAACCTATACTAACCCACTATCCTCCATATACCTATCCAATGCCCGCTTAAATGCCCATAAAGAGGGAGAGTCCACCACTGCTACTGGCAGGGCATTCCATGAACTTACGACTCGCTGAGTGAAGAACCTAAC